>NW_012101302.1:473193-477219 GCF_000951045.1 Mandrillus leucophaeus | reverse complement strand
ATAATAATAATAATAATAATAATAATTTACTAGTTCAAAGGCAGCGAACTGGGCCAGTTGATGACCTGAAGTTTTCTTCGACTCTGTAATGCATGTTGCTAGTAAGTGTCCAGTCCGTCTAAATCTGTTCTCTCCTAAATTCTTAGAGAATTGCCGTCCCCAACAACATAATTATGCAAATTCAATAAATAAATTTTATTGTATTTTGTCACAGATTTGCTCTAAACTTGTGTCTCTTCTCTGTGTCCCCCAGTACCAAAGCAAAATGGCAACTTCCTTATTTTTCTTCCAGCTTATTGCTTTGCTCTTCCTTCCTGATTTTGTACAACTGTATATCTTACAGAATAAAACACTTGCATACTCTGTGTATTGCTGTGCCTGAGCCTATTGAAGGAATTAAATAGAGATGCCTGGAATGTTTGGGGATGGAAAGAGTTTTCAGAATTTTCAGAATTCATCAAGCCAGTCCGGCTGCATGGTTAGGCACTTTTGCGTTGCCCTTACTGTGATTGATCAAGGCCACTATTTCCACACTTCGCAGCCACTTTCCTCTTCTCCTCTTACTCATCTCCTAACTATGGGTTCACAGGCATTTTTCTACAGAGAAGTACACTGAGAAAACCTTAAAATGGTGGTTCCCATAAGAATTCAGTAGAAAAACAACAGTGTTATATTCTTGGAGTTGTTGCCATTTTTAATTGAGTTTACTCTTATGTTTAATTTAGCTGCATATGAGCCATGTTTATTTTAATTAGTGGGTATATATGACTATTAATATCTTTTGGGGTTTAATCACCTTAAAGTGATAGCAAGCAGGAAGGCAGGGTGAAGTACATCCTAAGATTTGCGTTAAAAAATTATTACTGTTGTCACATCTGATTATGGGCAGCAATGATGGAATTTCATGCTTTCTGAGCATAATGTATACATGTTCAGATTAATACTCTCATGTGTGAAATAGGACTGAATTCGTAAAAACAAATGGTTTTAAAATCTGGCTGATACATTTCTAAGTGTTTAGAACAACTTGAATCAGTGCCCAGGACTGTCAAGTATGAGTTTGGTATTGAGTTACTGCAGTTCAACCAGGAAAATCGATACATAACAATTCTTAGAATGGTAAAGATGCTTAAAAAAATCTATACTTCAATTTTCTTACTATATTAATGGGCCAAACAGTACCTGCCTTCTATGTGACCATAGAAACAGTGTTAAAAATCCATAAGGCACTTTGAGAACTTTGAAAAGTAGGCTTCATAAGCATAGTAACTGTCATTTCTAGACCTAAACCTTTGGAATTTACAAGTAATTTCAGATCTGTATATAAAGATTATTTTCACAAGCAATGCCTGGACAATAATTTGATCACATCTACATAAATTTGACAAGCGACAAAACTGGAATTTAATCCTCAGGTGAAATTGCTACCTTAATAACCCCTCTGTTTTTTGACCAAAAAGCTTTTGTTGTCAGGTGAACTGCCAAGCTAGGACATTTCTGAGGTCAGTACTTTGTTTGGATTGTAACTCTATCTTCTCTTTCTTTCTAGGCCATGGCTGTTATCTTCTCAAATTTTAGCATTATAACAACAGCTCTTCTATTCAGGATAGTGCTGAAGTAAGTAACTTGCTGTGAAAACATATATCATACTTTAAAATAACACAGCCCAATTTCAAATGATACACCCAGAACACTGAGCCCTCAGAATCCCGAAGCCAGGATTTTGTTCCTAATTGGCTTTGTGTATTGGGCATGTTTAAGCCATGTAGAAAGCAACTCCAGTGCTAGTTCATCTAAATCCTCTGTGATCAGATGAATGAAAATGTCTTGAGCATCTTAAAAATAAGATAATTAACTGTGTTATAATTAGCATTTTCATATTTAGTGCCAGATTTTCAACAAAGAATTAATGAGCTTTTTGTGCAAAATCTTTCTGCACTAATAGGGAAGCAAATGATTCCTAAGATTGTTAATATATTTGTAATTTGGAGTTTGGAGATGATAGATAATGGCCAGTTTTTTATTAAACTATTTGAGATGAGGACGTGATTTATGCACTAATTAGCACAGGGTTTGTGTGAAAAATCTAGTCAAAATTACCATTAAGAAGGATAGATTTTTAAACTTTTAAAAATGTTATCACCAATTTTTACTATCTCCAAGAAGACCGTTGAATGGTACATTTTTAAGTAAATTGAGCTCTCTTCAAAGCAAAAGGCAGAGTGTCCTAAGGCAGGAAGATGATACAGGATCTGCATACTTCAGTTTAATTTCTTACTTAATGATAATGATTAAATAAAATTAATTTCTTATTAAATTTGTTGTGTTTTTGGTAATTTTACATTATCTTTTTGATTTATTGATTCTCAGTATGCTGATAGTATGTTCTTTCATAATTTGAGTATATGAAAGGGTGACTGGCTTGGTACAAAGATTTAATTTGTTGAGTCCGTGATATATTTATTATATAAATTATATAAGATTCCTGATAAATTTTCTTTTACCTTGAGGAAGCATTTAATTTGATAGCTAATGTGAGAGATAAGGAAAAAATGAACATTACATTTAGCCCAGTTTAAATGTTAGCGTTCATCGAAGTTTGTTCTACATATCTGTTTTTCAGTTTATTTGTGAATTGTGAAAATAATTCTTTAGCAAGTTAAAAATGATATTCCAAAAACATTTTGAAGTCTTTGAAATCAATTTGAATCTCACTTTGTAGTATAAAAAGTTGACTTTTGAGAAAATGTATACAAGCAATAATATTTGTATATTGATTCCTGTGATAGATGAGAGATGCACTTCTGTGAAGATAAATAGAATGGTTCCAAGACCATTTCCGTATTCCAAGATGATAAAAGGATCACTATTTAATAAGGGAGTACAGGTCTCAAAAACATGTGTTTTCAAAGTGTTTGTCGTTTACTTTTAATGAGTACAGATGGTATTATACTGAAGTTGTATAATATAAAAATATTGTATCAAAATTACATCAGTTTAAAACTGAATTTACTAAAGACTAAAAGTATGTATTGCCTGACTTGAAATTGGCCAGTAGCTCTAGTTCTATCCTATAGTAAGTATTCCTTGTTAACTTTTTAAGCATTTAACTATTTGTTTTAAGAAAGTTCATTCTAAGTTTAAATCTAAATTAAATTTTAAATATTTGCTTTTAATACTAATTATAATATTGATTACATTTTGCTAATTTTAATAATAACTAACTGGTATGAGTTAAAGTTCAAAAACGTTTCTACATACTTTCTTATTTTCAGAGGAATAATATTGATTCTTAGACATATATTTGCTTTGTTGTTGACATCTCTCTGTTTTGAATCCTTGGAAAGCAGCATGCTAATAATCTAATGTTGTCTTTTATGAGAATGTCTTTTAAGTGTTTTATTACTTTTTTTAATTTTTTGAGACAGAGTCTCACTCTGTCACCCGGGCTGGAATGCAGTGCCACCATCTTGGCTCATTGCAACCTCCTCTTCCCGTGTTCAAGCAATTCTTGTGCCTCAGCCTCCCAAGCAGCTGCGACTACAGGCGCACACCACCACGGCCAGCTAATTTTTGTATTTTTAGTAGAGACAGAGTTTCACCATTTTGGCCAGGCTGGTCTCAAACTCCTAACCTCAGGTGATCCACCCACCTTGGCCTCCCAAAGTGCTGGGATTACAGGTGCGAGCCACTACGCCTGGCCTTATTACATTTTTTAACTCTTTTTTCTAATTGTGGTATAAAAAGAAAAAAAAATTTTTGCCATCTTAATTTTTTTGGGGGGGTGGGCACAGAATCTTGCTCTGTTGCCAGGCTGGAGCACAGTGGCGCGGTATCAGCTCACTGCAACCTCCACCACCCGAGTTCAAGTGATTCCCCTGCCTCAGTCTCCCAGGTAGCTGGTATTACAGGCACATGCTACCACGCACAGCTAATTTTTTGTATTATAGTAGAGACGGGGTTTCACCATGTTGGCCAAGATGGTCTCAATCTTCTGACCTTGTGATCCACCTGCCTCAGCCTCCG
>NW_012101302.1:469460-472483 GCF_000951045.1 Mandrillus leucophaeus | reverse complement strand
TTATCTAAATGTCCTATTGTCTTTTCTAAAAAGAATAAAATACCTAAAGGCATTCTCATAAAAGACAATATTAGATTATTAGCATGTTATTTTCCAAGGATTCAAACTTAATGTGAATGTATGGATTTGTTCTTTGAAGTATGAGCCACTGGTTCATGGTAGAAACTGGTAGCAGGCATTATGCCTTGTAGCCTGCTTCCCTGGTTTGCTTGTAACCTAAGCAAAGTTGTATAATCTTGTTTGCTTTAGCTTTGGGAAATGATACCAACCTAAACATTGAGATTGGAGGCAAAAGATAACCAAGACCAGCACTTACTTTTACCTAAAAAATGTATATAAGTTTCTCTGATTTCCTCAAAGAGAGGGTATGGAAAAAAATTATTTAAAAATACATTTTCAAACATGGTGGATGTGTAGGAAGTAAAGGAAAAGTTTAGTTGCTGTACAAAGAACAGAGAAAAGTGCCACTCAGTGGTAGTACAAGCATTTCTCCGGAATCATTCATTCACTTGATAAATTTTCTCTTTGATTTCTCATTATAAATCTGCCCCTTGTCACTCTCTCTGTGCTACTAAGAAATGTGTTTTGTACAGTTTCTGGAGAAAACAATTTTGTGAGTCTTTCCATTTAATTGTCTTCATACCCTGCATTAGTTTACCAAATATAGAAGTGCTTTTATCTGACACAATTTGAACCTATTGCTTAGTTGCTAGGAAAACTTACAGTTGTGAATCATATACGTAAGTATATATAGAAAATAAACAATTTATTTTAACTTAGAGTATGTCAGTATACATATATTCATCATTCTTCTAATGCTGAGCTAAAGCGCCTCCTTTGAGTATGTTACTGATTGAAGTTCCTTAGCTCACCTGTATGTTATTAGAAAACAGCTTTTTAGCTTCTGAATGATTTACTTTCCCTTAATCTTCCCAAAGTGTTCAACTTAGTTTTCATATAAACAGCTTCTTGTCTTTTACTCATAGTTTATCATTTGTGTAATCTTTATGTAGGGACAACAGTGAGGTCACCTGGCAAAAACATGTTTAGGAACAGAGATTCTGTGAGCAAACAATTCACTTGGGAGCAGAGGCCCTCAAAAAGAGTAGCCTCCTAGCCACAGGCGTTCAGCTCTGAGCATTCATTACTATGTTTTACAGAGGCAGTGGAGAGATGAGTGGAGTGAGCTTCCACTGTTTTGTATCAGTTAAACTGAAGAACGAATTCAGTCATGCAGACTCAGTTGTCATTTCAGATTGTCAGCTGACTTTACAGGGTAATTTGTTAAGCTTTATTTTCTTTCCTAAAAATCTACCATTTTTAATTTTTAGCTTAATCCTTAATAAATTTTACATTCCTTAGAGCATTACCTTGAATGAGTAATTGTTTACAGAAGGTGTTGTTTAGTTTAAGGATTTCTTTTTTCTTAATATCAATATTAGTGACAAGTGTGTAGCTGCTAGAAAACTTTTAAAGGAACTGTAGATTACATCATTGCCTCACTTGTATGTGATTTGCAATAATTAATTTTAGAATTTTTTTGTAAAATGGACACCCATTTTTTTATCTCTGTGGTCATTCTATTTGTTTTCTGCTACTGAATGTGTACCAGCTGCACCTTCAGAAATTTAAGTGATTAGTTCACAGTTTCTCACTTGATGACATAAGACTGCGCTAACCCCATCAGTAAGCTCTAGATCTGGCTATTTGAAAATTACTTACGTATGAGAAAGCATATAATAGTGTGCACAGGTGTGCTGCTATCTAGGCTAGTCTGTGCATTTAGCAGTTTCAGAGCTTGAAGCTTTATATGCATACAACTTCCTATATGTGCATCCTGGAAACTTAGAATTATACTTAGGAGGTATGATGATGCAGAAGGAAGACATATAAAACCATGGATCCGATTCCTTCCTTAGTCTTTAAGTACATGACCTTAGGGAAATCTGTTAGGTTAACTGTTTCCTCCCTTAGAGCAGGAATGCCTAAGTGCATGGTAGGTGCTCAATAAATGCTCCAATGTTATACAAATTCTCATAACTTCTGGTTCCCACCTATTGCTTTACACTTCTGCATTTTTTATGTTCCTCTTTTTTTCTTGGTGTTCCCCTTCTTTGCCTAACTAACTGATCTTCAAACATCAAGATTTTGTTCCCCCAAGAGGCCTCCTGACAACGCCAATGAGAATGAGATATTCCTCTTTTCTTTGTCAACATTGTACGTTCTTGTTGCCTTTGCATAGACTCTTCCCTCTGCCTGGATATATCACCAACTCCTTTTTCACATGATAAACTTCAATTTGTTTTTCATCTTTTAGCTCAAGTGTCATTTCCTCTTTGAAGCAATACCTGACTATTTACAGATTCTAGTGTTCCTCAGTATACTCCAGTTGTCCCATTAATCACTTTTCACACATACTGAGATCATTTAGTTTCATTGTTTTCTCACTATTAAAGCATAAATTCCTTGAACATGGAGATAAATCATCTTTATCTCCCCAGCTTGCCTGGCATGTAGTAGCTGCTTATTAAACATCTGTTGAATAGAATGAATCAGCAAAATGGAATAACAATAGTACATATCCTTTATATATCACAAGTTTGTTGCTAAGGAAAATAAATAAAAGATTGTTAGGACTATGTAAACTGAAATACTGCCCAAAATAACATTTTTCTTTGCCTTGTCAGCCATCAGTTTGCTGTTTAATGCTCTATGATTAGGCCATGAATCTAGAGCTAACCTTCTTCTTTAAATCTTTTCTGGGTTATGGACACCTTTAAAGATTTGACAAAACTTTGCAGGATCTCCTGCATAGGGAGAAATTCATCTACGCACAAGATTTCTGAAGCTCATCTACATTCTTTCTGGTTCTGGGAAACCAGGTTGAGAATCTCTGCTGTAACTTTATAGTGTGATAAAAGTTATTGTGCCAGAGGTCCAAGATCAGCTCTAGAGGTAGAAAGAAGGCCATGTTAAACTTGTAGGTTAAAAAGACCTACACAGAGGGGAAATGACTTGAGCAA
>NW_012101302.1:414866-469410 GCF_000951045.1 Mandrillus leucophaeus | reverse complement strand
CTGAGCATTCATTACTATGTTTTACAGAGGCAGTGGAGAGATGAGTGGAGTGAGCTTCCACTGTTTTGTATCAGTTAAACTGAAGAACGAATTCAGTCATGCAGACTCAGTTGTCATTTCAGATTGTCAGCTGACTTTACAGGGTAATTTGTTAAGCTTTATTTTCTTTCCTAAAAATCTACCATTTTTAATTTTTAGCTTTATCCTTAATAAATTTTACATTCCTTAGAGCATTACCTTGAATGAGTAATTGTTTACAGAAGGTGTTGTTTAGTTTAAGGATTTCTTTTTTCTTAATATCAATATTAGTGACAAGTGTGTAGCTGCTAGAAAACTTTTAAAGGAACTGTAGATTACATCATTGCCTCACTTGTATGTGATTTGCAATAATTAATTTTAGAATTTTTTTGTAAAATGGACACCCATTTTTTTATCTCTGTGGTCATTCTATTTGTTTTCTGCTACTGAATGTGTACCAGCTGCACCTTCAGAAATTTAAGTGATTAGTTCACAGTTTCTCACTTGATGACATAAGACTGCGCTAACCCCATCAGTAAGCTCTAGATCTGGCTATTTGAAAATTACTTACGTATGAGAAAGCATATAATAGTGTGCACAGGTGTGCTGCTATCTAGGCTAGTCTGTGCATTTAGCAGTTTCAGAGCTTGAAGCTTTATATGCATACAACTTCCTATATGTGCATCCTGGAAACTTAGAATTATACTTAGGAGGTATGATGATGCAGAAGGAAGACATATAAAACCATGGATCCGATTCCTTCCTTAGTCTTTAAGTACATGACCTTAGGGAAATCTGTTAGGTTAACTGTTTCCTCCCTTAGAGCAGGAATGCCTAAGTGCATGGTAGGTGCTCAATAAATGCTCCAATGTTATACAAATTCTCATAACTTCTGGTTCCCACCTATTGCTTTACACTTCTGCATTTTTTATGTTCCTCTTTTTTTCTTGGTGTTCCCCTTCTTTGCCTAACTAACTGATCTTCAAACATCAAGATTTTGTTCCCCCAAGAGGCCTCCTGACAACGCCAATGAGAATGAGATATTCCTCTTTTCTTTGTCAACATTGTACGTTCTTGTTGCCTTTGCATAGACTCTTCCCTCTGCCTGGATATATCACCAACTCCTTTTTCACATGATAAACTTCAATTTGTTTTTCATCTTTTAGCTCAAGTGTCATTTCCTCTTTGAAGCAATACCTGACTATTTACAGATTCTAGTGTTCCTCAGTATACTCCAGTTGTCCCATTAATCACTTTTCACACATACTGAGATCATTTAGTTTCATTGTTTTCTCACTATTAAAGCATAAATTCCTTGAACATGGAGATAAATCATCTTTATCTCCCCAGCTTGCCTGGCATGTAGTAGCTGCTTATTAAACATCTGTTGAATAGAATGAATCAGCAAAATGGAATAACAATAGTACATATCCTTTATATATCACAAGTTTGTTGCTAAGGAAAATAAATAAAAGATTGTTAGGACTATGTAAACTGAAATACTGCCCAAAATAACATTTTTCTTTGCCTTCTCAGCCATCAGTTTGCTGTTTAATGCTCTATGATTAGGCCATGAATCTAGAGCTAACCTTCTTCTTTAAATCTTTTCTGGGTTATGGACACCTTTAAAGATTTGACAAAACTTTGCAGGATCTCCTGCATAGGGAGAAATTCATCTACGCACAAGATTTCTGAAGCTCATCTACATTCTTTCTGGTTCTGGGAAACCAGGTTGAGAATCTCTGCTGTAACTTTATAGTGTGATAAAAGTTATTGTGCCAGAGGTCCAAGATCAGCTCTAGAGGTAGAAAGAAGGCCATGTTAAACTTGTAGGTTAAAAAGACCTACACAGAGGGGAAATGACTTGAGCAACCTTAAGGGATAGGTGTTGTAAAAATGAATTAAAACATTAAATTGGAGAGAAAGGCACCAACAGGTTTTCTCTGAACTTGAATAGTAGGAAATGCTAACAAAAACTGGGACCAGTTTATTCAACCAAATACTCAAGTGTCTGAGTTTTCAGTAGAAACTGTTGATATGGGGGGAAAATAGTAGTAAAATCTTGTTTTTCATCTTTGAACAGGAGGCGTCTAAACTGGATCCAGTGGGCTTCCCTCCTGATTTTATTTTTGTCTATTGTGGCCTTGACTGCCGGGACTAAAACTTTACAGCACAACTTGGCAGGACGTGGATTTCATCACGATGCCTTCTTCAGCCCATCCAATTCCTGCCTTCTTTTCAGAAGTGAGTGTCCCAGAAAAGACAATTGTACAACAAAGGAATGGACTTTTCCTGAAGCTAAATGGAACACCACAGCCAGAGTTTTCAGTCACATCCGTCTTGGCATGGGCCATGTTCTTATTATAGTCCAGTGTTTTATTTCTTCAATGGCTAGTATTTATAATGAAAAGATATTGAAGGAAGGGAACCAGCTCTCTGAAAGCATCTTCATACAGAACAGCAAACTCTATTTCTTTGGCATTCTGTTTAATGGGCTGACTCTGGGCCTTCAGAGGAGTAACCGTGATCAGATTAAGAACTGTGGATTTTTTTATGGCCACAATGCATTTTCAGTAGCCCTTATTTTTGTAACTGCATTCCAGGGCCTTTCAGTGGCTTTCATTCTGAAGTTCCTGGATAACATGTTCCATGTCTTGATGGCCCAGGTTACCACTGTCATTATCACAACAGTGTCTGTCCTGATCTTTGACTTCAGGCCCTCCCTGGAATTTCTCTTGGAAACCCCATCTGTCCTTCTCTCTATATTTATTTATAATGCCAGCAAGCCTCAAGGTCCAGAATACGCACCTAGGCAAGAAAGGATCCGAGATCTAAGTGGCAATCTTTGGGAGCGTTCCAGTGGGGTAAGTTTGTGAGGGTGCTCCTTTTTGCTTTTTCTTCTCAAATTTAAAGCATAGTTAATTCAAGGAAAAAAATAAAATCAGTACTGATTTATCAAAGAATGTATTGGATCTCTGACTTTTAAAACTGAATCAACAAACATTCACTGGACTCCTGATGTTTGCAAGGGCTCATGATCAATGCTGTCAGGTGTAGAGAAAAAGTATAAGTCAATCTCAAGGACCTTATGTGTTATTTCATTGAATACTATAGAATTATACACCTGGAAGGTACCTCACAGGTTGTCTTGTCTTGTCTCCATAGTTTTACAAGTGAAGAAACAGGCAAAATAGTTTACAGATAATAAATGAAAGAACTGGTATACCTATGTCTGACTCCAAGTCCCTTGCTCTTTCTTTTCCACCATAGTTAGGAAAATAAGCTCATTTGTGAGAGAAGTTGGTCTTTCATATTAGTAAGTCTTGTTGAATAGAAAACCTGGCTCCTCAATCCTCCCTGTAGTTATTCATAAGCCAGTATGCCAGAAGGGCAGGGTTTGTTTATTTCACTAGCAAGGTAGTTTTCAAAAGGATCCTTGCAAGGCAAGTAGGAGGAAAATATTTTCTAGAAAAATGCTTATGCAATTATTCCGAATATCTCCCAGTTGCTTGCAATTGTTTTGGAAGGCTCTGTCAATCATTTTATTGGCAAATTGATGATCTCTTTGAAGATTCAATTAAGGAGTTAAATATATGTTTAAATAAGTGAAGTAGACATCTAGCTTTAGATTTACAATTTTCTTGAACACACAAAATATGAAATATTTTATACAATGAACATTTCACTCTTTGGGAAAAATAATCTATTGCTTAATAACATTCATGGCAGAGCTTCCCTGGGTGTAATGCCTCTGTCGTGATTCAACAGATTCTAAAGATGAAAAAATTAGGATCTTGAGTTTCAGATACCCTGCTCTTAGCCAGGGTATATATCCAGAAGTCCTGTATTCTTTGCCAACAACTGATAATGCCATTTGCTCTAATTTTTAAGTAAAAGAAAATATATATAGATAACAAGGCCTATGAAGGCCTATTTCTCTAACCTTTAATCATTTTTCTGCAAGTCCAGCAGGTGGTGCTCCTCACTTTGCTCATGTTAGCTTTGAAATTTTGAGTACTGAGTGCCCTTCACTTTTTTATCCTCTCATACTTATATAGTTAACTTTCCAAGAACGTTTTTATTTAATTTGACCAGGTTATATCTGTAGCTTAATAAGGTAAGACCAATGACTTGTTAGTAAGGTTTCCCCTTAGTAATCTTTAAAAATGCTACCTTTCCAGTTTTGTTCTAATTACTGATTTCATGTTTCCTTTTAGGATGGAGAAGAACTAGAAAGACTTACCAAACCCAAGAGTGATGAGTCAGATGAAGATACTTTCTAACTGGTACCCACATAGTTGGCAGCTCTTTTGAACCTTATTTTCACATTTTCAGTATTTGTAATATTTATCTTTTCACTTTGATAAACCAGAAATGTTTCTAAATCCTAATATTCTTTGCATATATCTAGCTACTCCCTAAATGGTTCCATCCAAGGCTTAGAGTACCCAAAGGCTATGAAATTCTAAAGAACTGATACAGGAGTAACAATATGAAGAATTCAGTAACATCTCAGTACTTGATAAATCAGCAAGATATATTTGCAGATTATTTTCCTTGGCCTTCAAGTTTCCAAAAAACTTGTAATAATCATGTTAGCTATAGCTCATATATACACATAGCGATCAATTTGCCAGATATTCACAATTATTTAGTTCTAGTTTACATGCCAACGTCTTCCCTTTTTTAACGTTTTGATTATCTAGGTTGTCTCTTGAATTTTGAGGCCCTAGAGATAGTCATATTGCGAGTAAAGAGCAATGGGACCCTTTCTAAAAATGTTGGTTGAAGGACCTAAATACCTGGCCATACCATAGATTTGGGATGATGTAGTATGTGCTAAATATTTTGCTGAAGAAGCGGTTTCTCAGACACAAAATCTCAGAATTTTAATTTTTAGAAATTCATGGGAAATTTGATTTTTGTAATAATCTTTTGATGTTTTAAACATTGGTTCCCTAGTCACCATAGTTACCACTTGTATTTTAAGTCATTTAAACAAGCCATAGTGGGGCATTTTTTGCCGCAGTTTGAGGAGAAAAATCTTGACGTCATTACTCTTGAATTATTATATTTTGGAGAATAAGAGGGCATTTTATTTTATTGGTTACTAATTCAAGCTGTGACTATTGCATATCTTTCCAAGAGTTGAGACGCTGGCTTCAGAATCATACCAGCTTGTCAGTAAAGCTGATGCCTAGGAGCTTTTAAAGGGATCCTTTCAAAAGGATCACTTAGCAAACACATGTTGACTTTTACTGATGTATGAATATTATTACTCTAAAAATAGAAAGACCAGTAATATATAAGTCACTTTACAGTGCTACTTCACACTTAAAAGTGCATGGTATTTTTCATGGTATTTTGCATGCAGCCAGTTAACTCTCGTAGATAGAGAAGTCAGGTGATAGATTATTTTAAAAATGAGCAAACAAAAGTGACTTGCTCAGGGTCATGCAGCCGGGTAATGATAGAAGAGTGGGCTTTAACTGGCAGGCCTGTATGTTTACAGACTACCATACTGTAAATATGAGCTTTATGGTGTCATTCTCAGAAACTTATACATTTCTTCTCTCCTTTCTCCTAAGTTTCATGCAGATGAATATGAGGTAATACTGTTATAAATTCATTTGTGATATCCACAGTAATATGACTGGCAAGAATTGGTGGAAATTTGTAATTAAAATAGTTGTTAAACCTATGTCTTGTGTTGCCACTCTGTCATATAGGGTGTGATGTGGAGTACTTTTAATCTTAAAAAATAGAGTGAGACAAAAACCCATACAACTTTTAAAACTTTCTTTAAGTAGATCTTAACTTCTAAGAATAACAAAGGCATTTTTATCAGTTATGTGAAATAGGAAGATTATATCTATTATGGCAATTTATTTTAAAGGTAAGGGAAATGAGGTACAGCAGGACCTTTTTTTTAGGAAATGTGGCATACAAAACATTTTTATCTTATAAAACAAAAATTACAAAATTATTTTTACAAAGGTATCACATGCAGAATACATAAGTAGCAGATTTCAGTAGTGCATGGAGATTGAAAATATTTACAATTATTTTTGTTCCTCCTTTCTCTTTGGAAAGCATTTTTTGCACAAAGTTAAGTTTACTTATGTTAACTTGCCACTTATTGAGAGAGGGAGAGAAAGAGTGAGAGCACAAGATCATGTGCTGGAACTAAAAATGTTAAGTTCTGTTCGACCCAGCAATCCCTGTATTGGGTATCTACCCAAAGGAAAATAAATCGTTTTATCAAAAAGACATCCCACTGGTATGTTTATCACAGCAGTATTCACAGTAACAAAATCGTGGACTCAACCTAAGTGTCCATCAGTGGTGCCTGGAATAAGAAAATGTGGTACATATACACCATGGAATACTTTGCAGCCATAAAAAATAGTGAAACCATGTGCTTTACAACAACATGGATGCAGCTGGAAGCCATTATCCTAACTGAAATAATTCAGAAAAGAAAATCAAATACCACATGTTCTCACTTATAAGTGGGAGCTAAACAGTGGGTACACATGGACACAGGACTCCAAAGTGAGAAGGGTGGTGCATTAGTCCATTCTCACGCTGCTATAAAGAAATACCCGAGACTGGGTAATTTATAGAGAAAAGAGATTTAAATAACTCACAGTTCTGCATGGCTGGGGAGGAGGCCTCAGGAAACTCATAAGCATGGCCAAAGGCGAAACAGAAGCAGGCACCTTCTTCACAAGGCAGCAGGAGAGAGTGGGTGCCAACAGGGGAAATGCCAGATGCTTATAAAACCATCAGATCTCATGAGAACTTACTATCATGAGAACAGCATGGGGGAAACTGTGCCCATGATTCAATTACCTCCATCTGGTTCCTTCCTCAACACCTGGGGATTATGGAGATTACAATTCAAGATGAGATTTTGGTGGGGACACAAAGCCTAACCGTATGAGATGGGAAGGGCATGAGGGTTGACAAAATACGTATTGGGTACAATGTTCACTGTTTGGGTGATGGGTCCACTAGAAGCCCAAACTTCACCATTATGCAATATACCATATATACGCAATGTAACAAACCTGTACATGTACCCCCTCAATCTGAAATAAAAGTAATTTTTTTTAAGATGCGAAGTTCTGATGTGTATCCACTGGAGGTCTTGTGGGCACCACTGTTTTAAGAAGGTCCGAGGTCTAGAAACCATATCCTACATGCTCCTGAAATCAGTATAGTGTAGCCTGGAGAGGAGCAATTGTCATGTGAAAAAAGAAGCAGACTTTTTTTCTGCTCTGGAGAACCAAACTACAGTAAGATTTATACGGTAGTGATTATTCTTATAATGAGGACTTTCCCAAAATAGGTTACTTTTCAACAGTTAAAGGAACCTTCCTGAAGAGTAGTAGAGAATAGTAATAAATTATCACTGAAGTTTTTAGGAAGAGATTATGTCATCAGGATGTTTTAGAAGATATTCCTTCTTTAGTGTGGAAGTTGGACTGATTTCTAAAGTTCCTTTCTATTTTTAGATTCTCTTCTGCACAGTTATGACCTACACATAATGCACTGAATCTGTTCCCTTGATAGTTTCTGCATAGCCTTTGGTTGTGCCACAAGTGTGGCCTGCGGTGAATGACCTGGTCTAACTCTGTCATTGGTCCTAGGACTGAACTGTCCAGGAATGTGCCTAATCCTGAGGGAAAGCAGCAACATGGCTGTTGGTTATAGAGAGAAAGATGGCTTAGACTCAAGATCTCAAATCCTTGTCCAGCTGCATCTTGCTGCCGTAAGTTTTCAAGATCCACATAGAGGGGAGATAACTTGACAGAATTACTCTATAACTCTGAGGCGTTTTTTGCCTCTGAAGTCTCATGTGGAAGCCTTGTCAGTTGTAAGCTGGACTAGACTTGGTAGATCTGCAGAGAATCTTTTTGCTTTTCTGTGTAGACCCAATAGGCTTGATTAAATAGGCCATATCCTCCTTGGCTCCTTTTTCCTTTACCTGATTTCCTGATTTTTCCCATGAACGTCTGCCTTTCCTGTGGGGAGAAGCGGCAGAGAAAGCCAAGCTCAATAAAGTGTAATATTTTTTTCTCTGAAACCTAGAGCAGAGTTTCTTAAACTTCCCTTTAAAGGAAAAAAAAAATGTCATAAATGTCAGCATGGACTTTTTTCTACTTTACTGTTATTTAAATACATACAAACATAATATAATAAAGTATAAACTGCTTATACTTTTTAGAGGAAAACCAAAACATTTGCAAATTAAAATACAAAGCTTTACAACCAATAAGTGTCTATTTCAAATATGAATGTAATGAGAAGGTGATATTTTGCTCAAATAGAATCATAACAGACCCCCAACAGTCCTGCAGAACTTCTGCCCTCACTTGCTGTTTTAGTTGCTTCAAGTACCACCCTGTGGCTGTCAAGATGACTGAAACTTGCTGACTTTGCAAATCATGCATTTAATCCTGCTGGGGATTTATCAACCCATGTTCCTAACAATCCCATACGGATGTGGTGGGGGTCAAGCTACTAACTCCCATTGGCTTTGGCGCCCTGGAAAGATTTTTAAAATATCAGCTTTATGTGTTCCCTGAAGCTCTGAAGGAACTCACTAGTAAAATTGCCTAGGCTTGGCACTTTTTTGAGATACTTTATTTTTCCCTCTCATAACATTCTCTCTCTTCCTTTTCCTCTTCTTAGTTCGCTCTTGATCATTTGTTTTGCTTAAAAAAGCCATTCATACAGATTTTTGAATTTATTTGCATAGGAATTTATTATTTATTCTCATAATCCTTTGAATTTTCCATTGATGTTTTTCTATTTTTCTCATTCTTAATTTTGTGTCTGAAAGTTTTTTCTCTTGTTTTGTAAAAGTATAGGTTTTAAAAAAACAAGCTATTTCTATTTATTTTTTCCATTTTTATTGTGGTAAAATGCACAGCATAAAATTTCCTGTCTTAGCCATTTTAAGTGTACAATTCAGTAGTTGTTAAGCACATTTGTATATTTATAGTGTGCAACCATCACCACTATCTACCTCCAGAACCCTTTTCATGTTGCAAAACTGAAACTATACCCATTAAGCAATAACTCCCCATTCCTCCCTCCCCTCAGTCTATGGCAGCCAACATCCCACTTCCTGTCTTTATGATTTTGACTATTCTAAATACCTCATTTATAAGTGGAATCATACAGTATTTGTCCTTTTGTGACTGGCTTATTTTACATAGCGTGATGTCCTCAAGGTTCATCAGTATTGTAGTATGTCAGGATTTCTTTGCTTTTTAAGACAGAATAATATTTCATTTTATGTATATGCCACATTTCTTTATCCATTCATCCATCAGTGGACACCTGGGTTGCTTACAGCAATTTAGCTTTTGTGAATAATGATACTATGAACGTAAGCATACAAATAATCTCTTAGAGACCTTGCTTTCAATTCTTTTGAGTGTATATACATGAAAAGTGGGAAAAGGACTTGAATAGGCAGTTCTCCAAAGAAGATATACAAATGACCAGCGAGCACATGGAAAGATGATCAGCATCACTAATTATTAGGGAAAGGCAAATCAAATCTACAGTGAGATATCACATCATACCCATTACAATGGCCACTAAAAACACACACACACACAACAGAAAACAAGTGTTAGTATGTGGGGAACTTGGAACCCTTGTATACTGTTGGTGGGAATGCTGGTGGGTATAGCTGATATATACACACATACACACACACACACACACACACACACACACACACACACACCCCTGGATGTGGAATTACTGGATTATATGGTAATTCTTTGTAAATTAAAGGGTACATTTTTAATTTTTTGAGGATCTGGCGTACTGTTTTCCTTAGAACCTCTACCATTTTCCATTCCCACCAACAGTATACAAGGGTTCCAAGTTCCTCATATACTCACTAACACTTGTTGTTTTCTGTTTTTCTTTTTGTTTTTTTAGTGGACATTGTAATGGGTATGATGATGTAGACTTGATTTCCCTTGTGCTAATAATTAGTAATGTTGAGCATCTTTTTATGTGCTTGTTGGTCATTTGTATATCTTCTTTGGAGAAATGCCTATTTAAATCCTTTGCTCACTTTTGAGTCTGGTTGGTTGTTTTGTTGCCATTGTTGAGTTTTAGGAGTTCTCTATATATCTTGATGTTAATCCCCTATCAGATATATTATTTGCAAATATTTTTCCTAATTCTGTGTCTTGCCTTTTTACTCTGTTGATAATATGTTTTGATGTACAAAATTTTAAAATTTTAATGAAGTCCAAATTGTCTATTTTTTCTTCTATTGCCTGTGCCTTTGGTGTCATTGCCAAATCAAATGTGAAAATTTTTCCCTGTGTTTCCTATTGAGTTTTATAGTTTTAGCTCTCATACTTAGGTCTTGGATACATTTTGAGTTTATGTGAGTTTATTTTTGTATATGGTGTTAAGTAAGGGTCCAGCTTCATTCTGTGGCGTGTGGCCATCCAATTTTCTCAACACTGTTTGTTGAAAAGACTGTCTGTTCCCTCATTAATTGGTCTTGTTATCCTTGTCAGTAATCATTTGACTACATATGTGAGGGTTTATTTCTGGAATCTTTGTTCTATTCCATTGGTCTGTATGTCTGTCTTTATGACAGTATTATACTCTTGATTACTATAGCTTTGTAGTCAGTTTTGAAATCTAGAAGTATAAGTCCTTGGCTTTATTCTTCATTTTCAAGATTGTTTTGGCTATGCAGGGTCCCTTGATATTCTATATGCATTTTGCGATGGGTTTTTCTGTTTCTGCAAAAAAAAAAGAGTATTAAGATTTTGATATGGATTGCGTTAAATCTGTAGATCATTTTAGTATTGACAGCTTAATAAAATTGTCTTCCAATTTATGTACATCTTTTCGTTTATTTATGTCTTTAATTTTCAGAAATGTTTTGTAGCCTTTGTTGTGCGGGTCTTTTACCTCAATGGTTAAGTTAATTTCCAAGTAATTTATTCTGTTCTTTTTGTTTTTGTTTTTGTTTTGAGACGGAGTCTCACTCTGTTGCCCAGGCTGGAGTGCAGTGGCATGATCTTGGCTCACTGCAACCTTCACCTCCCAGGTTCAAGAGATTCTCCTGCCTCAGCCTCCCGAGTAACTAGGATTACAGGCATGCACCACCATGCCCAGCTAATTTTTAGTAGAGATGGGGTTTCACCATGTTGGCCAGGCCGATTTTGAACTCCTGACCTGAAGTGATCCACCCACCTTAGCTTTCCCAAGTGCTGGGTTTACAGGCATGAGCAACCGCACTCAGCCGAGTAATTTATTCTTTTTGCTGCTGTTGCAAATGGAATTGTTTTCTTAATTTGCTGTTTGGATTGTTCATTGTTAGTATGTAGAAATGCAACAGATTTTTTGTGTTGACTTTGTATCCTGATACTTTGCTGGATTCATTTATTAGTTCTAGTGGTGGTTTTGTGGAATCTTTAGGGTTTTCTACACATAAGATCATATCGTCTGCAGAGATAATCTTACTTCTTTCTACTCAATTTGGATGCCTTGCATTTTTTTTTCTGCCTAATTGCTCTAGCTAGACTTCCAGTGCTATGTTTCATAGAAGTGGCAAAAGTGAGGATCCTTGCCTTGTTCCTGATTATAGAGGAAAAACTTTCAGTCTTTCAACATAGCTTATGATATTTGGTGTGTGTTTTTTATGTATGGATTGTATGTATTGTTATATATATGGATTGGATGTTGTAGTTTTTGTCTACTTTTCTAAGAGTTTTTATCATGAAAGAGTATCAAATGCTTTTCTGCATGAATTGAGATAGTCACGTGGTTTTTTTTCATTCTGTTAATGTTATGTATTGCATTGATCATTCCAGGAATAAACCCCATTTGGTCATGGTGTATAATCTTTTTAATATGCTGCTGAATTCAGCTTGCTACTATTTTGTTGAGAAGTGTATGTATGTGTGTGTGTGTCTGTGCATGCGTGTGTGCACGTGTGCACATGCAGTTACTCTTAGTAAAAGTAAATGTTTTGGAGCATAGGCATAGTGTGTTTTCTGATTCAGAGATTCTGTTTTGTTCTAGTAGGACCTTTAATTTATAGCAATTTCTTCATTCTTACCTTCATCACAAGTTTCCAGAGGATGCTACCTTGGTCCAGATCTCACTCCTTTCCCCAGCAATCTGCCTTTCCCAACATTGGCAGCTTTGATCCTCTGTACTGTGAAGTCCCTTCTTTTCAACTCCCCAGAAGTCAGTATTATTAATTAACCAGGTCTCAGGCGTGTTGAGTTTATCTACGCTTGCTCTCTGTGAATGGTGAATATTTTTACACGTTCATAAGAGATATTGGCCTGTAGTTTTGTTCATAAGAGATATTGGTCTGTAGTTTTGTTTTCTTGTAATTTATTTGTCTGGCTTTAGTATCATGGTAATTCTGGCCTCTTCGAATTAGTTAGGGAGTGTTCTCTCCTCTTCAAGTTTTTGAAAACATTTGAGAAGGATTGATGTTAGTTCTTTAAATGTTTGTAAAACTCACCAATGAAACCCTCCAGTCCATAGCTTTTCTATGTTGAGTGGTTTTTTATTTCTGTAGAATCAGTAATAATGGTCCCACTTTCTTTTGTATATTTTAGTAATCGGAGGCTTCTCTCTTTTTTTCTTAGTCCATCTACCTAAAGGTTTGTCAATTTTGTTGATCTTTTCAAAGAAACAACTTTTGTTGTTTTTCTGGATTATTTTCATATGTTCTATTTCATTCATCTCTGTTCAACTCCTTTCTTCTGCTAGTATTGGGTGATTTTGTTCTTTTTCTAATTCCTTAAGTTGTAAAGTTAGATTGTTCATTTCAAATCTTGTGTTTTTTTTTTTTTAATGTTTCTGTAGCTATAAATATTCTCCTTAGCACTCCTTGTATTGTATCTCATAAGTTTGGTATGTATTTCCATTATCATTCATTTCTAAATATTTTTAAATTCCTTTGTAATTTCTTCTTTGGTCCATTGGTTATTTAAGAGTGTTGTCTAATTTCCTCAAATTTGTGAATTTTTCAGTTTTCCTTCTGTTACTGATTTATAACGTTATTCTGTTATGGTCAAAGAAGATACTTTGTATGACATCTGTCTTTTAAAATCTATTGAGACATAATTTGTGACCTATGTATGTTCTGTCCTGGAAAATGCCCCATGTGCACTTCTAAAGAATTTGTATTCTGTTGTTGATATATAGCGTGTTCTGTACACGTCTGTTAGATCTAGGTAATTTATTGTGTTGTTCAAGCCCTCTATTTCCTCACTTACCTTCTGTCTAGTTATTCTATCCATTATTGAGAGTGGGATATTGAATTCTGCAAATATTGTTGTAGATATTTCTATTTCTCCTTTCAATTCTGTCCATTTTTGCTGTATATTATTTGATGATCTGTTATTAGATATGTAAATGTTTATAGTTTTATATTCTTGCTATATTGAACCATTTATTAATATATAATGTCCTTCTTTGTCTCTCATAATCATTTTTGATTTAAACTTTATGTCATCTGACGTTAATATAGCCACCACTGCTCTCTTTTGGTTATTATTTGCGTAGAATACTCTTTTTCATTCTTTCACTTTTAACCTATTTGTGCCTTTAGAACTAAAGTAAATCTCTTGAAGAAAGCAGATAGTTGGATTGTGGTTTTTTTAAAAATCCGTGTATGTATCTGCCTATGTATGTCTTTTGCCTGTGTCTCTCCAGTTTAACCTATTACATTTAAAGTAATTGCTGATAAAGAGGGACTTACTTTTATCATTTTGCTATCTGTTTTATGTATGTCTTAAAGCTGTTTTCCTCTCATTTTTTGCATTAATGTTTCTTTTGTGTTTAATTTTATTGTAGTGAGCATTTAAATTTCTCATTTCCTCTTGTCTACTGTCCTTCCTTTTCAACTTATAGAACTTCCTTTAGCACTTCTTACAGGGCAGATCTAGTGGCAACAAACACCCTCAGCTTTTGTTCATCTGGGAATGCCTGTTTCTCCCTCACTTTTGAAGGACAGTTGTGCCAGATGGAGAAATCTTGGTTGGCAGGGTTTTTTTGTTTTTTTTTTCCTCTATAGCACTTTAAATATATTAGCCCACTGTCTTCTAGTCTCCAAAGTTTCTGATGACAAATCTGCTAATAATCTTATTGGGAATCCCTGTTTATAATGAGTTGCTTTTTTCTTGCTGTTCTCCAAATTCTCTCTTTGTCTTTGTCTTTCAACAGTTTAGATGTAATGTATCTTGGTATGGGTCTCTTTGAGTTCTTGATACTTGGATGAGTTTCTTGGATGTTTATACTCATGGCTTTTATCAGATTTGAAAAGTTTTCAGTCATTATTTTTTCAAATATTCTATGTGCCCCTTTCTCTTTTCCTTTTGAACTCTTATAATGTGTTTGTCTGCTTGAAGATGTTCCATGGGTCCCTTGATCTCTGTTCAATTTTCTTTGATCTTTCTGTTCTCAGACTCAGTTATTTTCATTGTTGTGTGTTCCTGATTCTTTATTCCACCTGGTCCAATCTGTCTCTGAGTTCCTCTAGTGAATTTTTCATTTCAGTTTTTGTGCCTTTCAGCTCCAGAAAGGTTTCCAAAAGGGAGGAAAGAGAAAAATTGAAGTGGATGGGGAAAAGGAAAAGGGCCCCAGTCTTTTAAATCCCCTAGAAGTCACTTCAATCCAACAAAAAGTGGCTTAGAACAATGAGGGGAAGTGTAACACCATTAGCTGCCACCATTTTGTCTGCTTTTGTGTGATCAGAAGCAGCAATCAGTGATCAGTGCACAGATATCCAATGTTTGGATGACAGAGCTTCTTGCTCTGCCATCTTCCTAGAATCCTCTCTTTAATTAATTCTTGCTTTATTAAAGTTTATCTTCTTTTTTCCTAGAGTTTATGCTCTAATATCTTTTATGTGTAGTTGAAAGACATTTTTTTCTTATTAGTTAATATATTTATAACTAGTAGAATCATTGCTTGAAGTATGTATACTTTAGGCCAATCTTCAGAGACTTTGAAATATAGTAGTATCATTATCATTATTTTCCAACTATTCTGTTTTGAGTCAAGGGTAGTGTGTTTGAAGCTTTTATACACAATAACCTCAATTTTTGTTAATGATTAATTTCTGGTTTTTATGTCTTTGGTTAGGGGTTGTTATCTATAGTCTACCTTTTATAGAATTATGACTGTTTCCTTTATGACAAATTTTGTGAATGTTTCATGAGCATTTAAACAGAATATATGCTGTTTCTTAGTACAAAATTTATTACAAGGTTATTGTCATTTTCCCCTAGTATTTTATTTCTGACTATTTTTATTTTGTATCATTCACCATTGTGTTTTTTTTGGTGCAAAAAGCTTCATGCCAGTTATATCTTAACTGATTTATATATGTCCTTAATAATTAAAAGTTACCACTTTTTCCCATCTAATGCTATTTAATATTAAATTTTATTGGTCAATATTATTATGGATAGTATTGTTTGCATTTTTTAATAATGTAAATATATGCAATTAATATTGCTAATGCTAATATATTGATACTAATGTTAATGTTGGTATCATTAATGTTCTATTAATTGTTATTTGCATTTTTAATTGAATTATTAGGTGTAGTTTGGCCTATCTTTAGTACTCAATAATTTTTTTGAGAAAGTTAGTATTGGTTTGCTATTTTGAACTGATCTGAAAGTTTTTTATAATATTTGAAATTTATTACACCTATACTCCTAGCCTGTTTTGTTACTAGTGTTTACCTTTACATTTTTAAAAGCAACTTAGAACTTTATGATGTTATCAACTTCAAAAAATAAAATTATTAATTTACTGTCTTCACTGAAAGATGAGGAACTTAGGATATGTTTCCTCCCAACTCCCAGTTTGTTTTAATAAGCTCTGTGTATTTTGTCCAGGTCTGCTATCCTCTGTTGCATCGATTCTAAGACTCATGTTTTAACATATTACTATCTCTGAAATTGGAATGTTTTAAACAATAGCATGTTAAAATAGCTGCTGCCTTGTGATGGTAGTGATGAAGCTGCCTTTGCCTGTGCATGCAGGTATTTGGCATGACTGAATAAGTACAACTTCTTGACATTTCAGTCGACACACCACTGAAAGACCATTTGAAGAGAGAATAAGTGTGTTACTTGTCTAAAAATCTTCCTTTGATGCCTCCTGTTAAGAACAAGAACATGACAGCCTCAAATTATACAGAATGGGTATCGGTAGCTTAGAAAAAAAATCCTGGAGACAGCAGAGAAACTAACTCCCTTAAGAAATTAGGCGCATCCTCAGTTCTCTCAATGGTGCAGAGAACTATTCTGTGTGGAAAACTTCAGACATCTACAGCAGTGAATCAAATAGTGATTCAAAAGATTCTGGCTTGAAATGGGAAAATGTTTTAGGAATAGCTTTATTTATTTAGCTTATTGTTTCCCTTTTATGTTATTAGTGAGTGATACATGATAAATCAGTCTTTAGGCAGTCTTTAAACAAATATAAAATACAAATTCTAAGTAATAAAAAGGCATTGTTTTTAGTTAGCAGCATACTTTCTTAGTGGGATATAAAATTGTGGTGCCACTTGGAATTTATGCTGTCATAATTTGTTAATTTGTAAGTTCCTTTTAAAAAATGTTTTACTATATATAGTTTTTTTTCAACAATGAATAGTTTGCCCTTTAGTTTATTAATCCCAGTTATCTCAGGTAATTAAACTTAATTTGTTCATGACATAACTTCCTCATTCATAACTTTTTAATGCTAATTCATCTATCAGCTGGAAGCAGTCTTAAAATAGATTTTTCTTTTCTGAAAGAGTTTTGACTGATAAATTTCCTGAAGTTTGGTATATATATCTTCAGCATATAATAATTATTTACTAACTCCAGACTTTTTCTATTTGTCTTATTATTCAAAGAGGTTTTGCATTTTTTATTACTTTCTGTAGCCATTTAATACAAAGGACAACTTGTCTGGAAAATAATTTGAGTCACTCTTTTTTTCCATCAGAAATTAATATTTTTTGTTTCATGTAGAATTACCAAGAAGTTAAAGGTTTCCCTGCTCTATTTTAAGTGACTGTGTATTTTCTTTGTAGGTAAGCAATTTTTGAGTGTTTGTATGCCTTTTACATAGGCCCTTTCTTTAAGGTTCCTGTGTACTCATCTTTAAAGAGTTTAACATTCCAGTTGGGCCTAATATTTGCCAAAAAAAATAGCATAGATAGAATCTTCCTTACCTAATCCCTCTTTTCCTGTACAATGTTTGAATGCTATCTTTAACTTATTCTAAGGGGCTGGAAGCTACTTTAAGGATGTAGAAGGAAGGCAGGGGCCATAGAAAATTGCAGTGAGGGAATTTTGTGGGTGTGTGCTTTTCCTCTACATTGCTTGAAACTCCTGCTTTGAGAGCCAGTTCCACACAGACACAATCACTACTGTCTGCTGTTTGTGAGGAGGAAATATCAGTTGAATTTTAGTTTCTTCCCTTGTTTTAGATTAAGCCCCCTAATTTGGTGAGAAATCTGGTTAAGTGAAGTTCCTTGAAAGCAGCACACAACTTTTCTCTAAAGTTGTGAAATTGGTAATTAGAATTTTTTATATTTTATACTTATAAATACTATATAATATTTTATATGTTTTATATTTATGTCTTATACATTTAACATACAATATAAAATATTTTAACATTTTAGATTTAATATTTTGTATATATGTTAATATACATATGCCACCCTGCAAAACCAGACTCCACACAGCATAATCAAATAAACCTTTTATTTACAGGCAAAGGATATAGTACATGAAGAAAAAGAGAATACAGATGACATCAGAGGTCCAAGAGACATTCCATACTTAAGCTTCACAATGTCCTTATTTGCACACATATACCACACTGCCTTCATTTTCTCCAGCTGATAGATTTGTGTAAGAAATCTTGACTTTGAGAGCTCAAAGTCATTCCCAACAGGGTCTTTATGTCTCTCTGGTCATGTTACCAGCTAGGCTTACTTAATGTGTTAGGCTAGTTGGAAACCATCATTAAAGAAACTGACCCTGGTAATCACCAGAGTAGTTTTGGACTGTAAACAACACATCATAAATCCCACTGCCCTTATCTTGGCCAAGAGACAAACCTGGACATTCTGATGACCCCAGAGATTATGACAGTGTTTTCTGGTCTAATTAAACCATAGTCTTCATATAGCTTTACCACACCTCCTTCCTCCAATTAGGAAGCTAAGTGGGTCAGAAGGAAAAAATAAAGGCAGAGCATAACGATGTCACCCATCTTTGGCCTCCCAGCCAGAGCTGATCCTTGCATGGGCAGTAGACTATAAGTGTGTTAATTATTTTTTCCTACTGCAGAGTTTCTTCATGTTGGAATGGTGAATAGGCACACATTTCTCAAAGCTCAAAGTGCAAGTCTAAGGATATTCTCTAGTTTCAATCTTGGTGAAATTTTCTTCTATGAATTCATTACTTTTTATGTAGTTTATTTTGGGAGGGCGTGGTGTTTTTTTAATGAATTAATACAAATGTCAGCATCTTTCATGGACATCCAGACAACTTCTTAAAGATGGGAGAAGTAAAAAATCTTCAGGAGAAACTGTGCCTGAACTGTGAGTATCCAGAAGCCATTGACCATGTTAATGGTGGAGCCAATATGAAGTACTTGCTAAATCATGTGGTGCTTGAAAGGAAGAGCAATGTTATAATTCCATCCTCCGAAAGACTACATAACCATCATCACTCATCATCTCTCCCTGGTCCCTTCCACCTGCCATAGCCCCATAAAAACCCATAATTGATGATACATATTAGCTTATAATTAACAGTGTACCTAACTGTTCTCTACTAGTCTGAGCCTCTGTACAGAGAAATACCAGTTTTGTATTCCTGGTTCCTGGAAAAGACCATATAAAATAGTATAAATACAATAAATGTTTGAATTATCATATAACTTGAGTCTAAACTTTAAGTTAGTATCCTGTATTAAGAACTGGGTTGATCAAATGGTTCTTTGCACATATCAAGGCTTTCAACTATTCCCAACCAGTTCTTCCCAAATTTGGGCATATTCCTGCCTCTGCCTACCCTGTTCTAATTGGGCAGTCTAAAGATAGTTCATGATAAGAAGCAAGCCAAAGATAGAAAAGAGAGCTAAGGCTACAGGAGGAATTTACTCTTTAACATTTGGGGGAAGGAAAATGAGGCTTGTCTACAGCAAGGACTGGCTGTCTTCCAGAAATGGTTTCCCAAGGTGTTCCCTACCTCTCTTTTTCTTGGATATCCTTTTGCATTATAGATAGCCTTGGGAAGGGTGTCACCTTTACCCTATCAGTTACACCTAATCAGTTGTAGTCATCTGAGAGCCAGAATTATTATTGATAGAGGGGCCTGGGAAAGGAGAAAAGGACCAGGAGAGAGGAAGGCATGCTTATTGCAGAGGAGAAAAGCCAAAGAACGTTTGCCCATGGGCAATCTTAGCTATTTAAAATCACCCACTTCTTCACCAGGCTCCCTTGGCACATGTATCAACCCATGGATTGGGAGGTGTAGGATCATTCTTTTGCCTTCTGGAAGGAAAGCACTGACATTTAAGCTCTGTGCGGTCTGCTCAGGGGCTGCCCAGTTTGTCCAAGCTTTAGGATATTAGAGAGATTACGCATTTGTGGTCTCAAGTTAGGAAATTGTGTTGAAGAACAAATATGTGCCTTATTAGAGGGACTCTTTAGATATTTAGGATGCTCAGAATCCTTGCCAACTTGATGTCCTTGGAAGTTCCAGTCTGGCTGTAAGGAGATGATGAGGGGTTCTGTGTGTTGGAGGTGATGACCTTATTGAGTCTCAACCACAGCAATGCATTATGCAGGAAAGAATTCAATGGAGTTATTTAATACCTTTCCCCATTCCCACAAAAATCTGGAACTGGGTTCTGAACTGTGAAGTCTGGGTTCCCTGAGAATTGGACATCAATTCAACCACAGGAAGCCTCTAAATTTAGCACTCTTCTCACAAAGGGCAAAGAAAAATTCACAAATGTCACAAACTTAGAACTTAGGTATCTAGTCCTCTCTGTCATTTTGTAATGAGAAACTGAGGCCCATAGGTAAAACATCTCACCTCCAGTCACACAGGTAAGTACATGGCAGGGCAAGGACAGGCACCCAGTTTTCCCAAGTCCAGTGGCCTTTTCATGATTCCCATTGATTTCTGTTACAGCTGGCGTTTTGCCCCTCATCACCAAATCTTAACTCTGGACTTTAATAATGTGCAAATTTAAGAGGAAGTCTGGCATCAGGAGCTTTGCACAACTGGGAAAGAACTGAGGAAAAGTAGTTAGCGTGTTAACTGTGCCTCACCTTGACCTGAAGTGAAGAGCACTCACCAAGCCACAGCCTGCCATCTGCACACCCCACACCATGAAGTGAAGGACAGCCAAGGAAGAGAAAGGAAAGAAAAGCAATCTGGCAGGGAGAGCAGGGAGCGTGGTGGCAGAGAAACGACAGAGGTTCGTTCTAAGGGCCTTCTATTTCTCTAGAATCTCCACACGTTCAGTACTGAGATACATTAAGAAGGGCCAGCTGAGGCCATCATTCACCCTACTCTTGGGCTGCTTTCATCCTCCAGGCTTCTAGAAGTTGAGAAAGTATGAGCTTCATTATTAACTATATTATAGAAAATGAGACCAGCTGGGTTGTGCCCACTCCCCTGTGTCTGGACCTCCTGCCTGTGTAGCAGAAAAGGATCTTTCTGCTGAATTAATATTCACCTCAGAGCCCTGGGAGATGTCTGATGGAAAGTAGTTTTTGAAGAGTCTTGTGACAACCAGCAACTTCAGCAAAGCTGTGTCCTCAAGAGTCTTCCGGATTTCCCCAACTCTACAGAATGCTTTTCTTTCTAAATACCATAATCCCATAATCTTTCTTGAAAATTATAAAACTGTATTTTATTTTTCTCATTTATTTGGGAGTTTGGCAAGAAATGTTTGGAAAGAAATGCTTTTATGGAGAAACTACTCAGATTTGAAACTACCTCGTCTATACTACCAGAAGACAGAGATTCAGGTTAGCTAGTTTGCTAATCCTCACAGTTTCAGAGATATACCCTTGTATTTTTCCAGATTATAGGCTTTGAGGACATTTACCAATAGCATCCTCCTCTGAATGTATTTTGGTCCTTTTGCTAAGCTATGGCTTATTTTATAGTCCTCCAAATGATGATCTATGACTGCTCTGCCTGCTCGTTAGAGGAAGAAAAGCTCAGATGCATTGCTAACTCTTACTTCAGTGCCAGTGAAACTGGAGAAATGCTTGAAAAAGTAATCTCAGGTTGTAAAAAAGTACTATCTTGTTTTGGTTGCAGGAGCTGGAACCCTATTATTCTGAGAGTAAAATTTTCTGTTATTCCTATGTAATTCATTTTCTTGAGAGATGAAGCTCCCTCTTTTTTTTGGTGGGAGGACAGGGTCTCACTTTGTCACCCAGGATGATGGAGTGCTGTGGTGCCATCATGGCACACTGAAGCCTCGACCTCCTAGGCTCAAGTGATTCTCTCACTTCAGCCTCCTGAATAGCTGGGACCACAGACACACCCCACCGTGCCCAGCTAATTTTTTGTATTTTTTGTAGAGACGGGGTTTCGCCATGTTGCCCAGGCTGGTCTCGAAGTCCTGGGCTCAAGTGATTTTCTCACCTTGGCCTCCCAAAGTGCTGGTATTAGCAGGTGCGAGCCCCTCACTGCTCCTGGCTCCCTCATTATTATATTCCCTGAAATTGAGATGATTTGGGCCCTTAGAAATTGTCATCACACAATTTCAGAAACAAAGATAAAGAAATCCATTTTTATTGGCAACTTTGGGCTGTGCTTCATCCTGGCAGAAATTTAAAAGCAGTACACTTCGACGTGGCACACTTTCCTGCACACCTCGAGCAGCTTGTACAGACTGTCCAAGAAAAAATGAGGAGGAAAGTGTTCCACCAAGGAAGAGGGGTGAGATGGGAGCATAACTCACATACTAAGAACTGAGTTCTAAAGTCACCTGAGCTTTCTGGAGCTCAGTTGCCTGTAAAACAAGGAAGAATGAATGGTCTTTATGGAAAATGAATGGCAGAATAAGTGATTTGTCAAGTTCATTGAACTATAAATTCCATTTTTACTGTCATTTATTTATAACAAAGTTCAGATATAAAGACAAATCTGAACATACAGTAGGCACAGATAAGCCTATAGCAAATATTCACATGTGGTTTGAATGCATTTATTAATCTCTATACTTATTAGAATTAATAATAATACCAAAATGATTTGGAGAATGATTAATAATAGTGGAAAATAGCCTTCCCATTATTGTTAGAGGATGGTGCCATCATGATGCTAAATGCGGAAGCTCATAAATATTACTTAACAATATTACTTGATAAATACTTGTTGAAAAAAGAAATGTAGTAAAGAAGTGAGGATAGTTGGGCATGGTGGAGCATGGTTGTGGTTCCAGCTAACTTGGGAGGCTGAGGTGGGAGGATTGTTTGAGGGAAGCAGAGTTTGCAGTGAGCCAAGATTGCACTACTGCACTGCAGCCTGGGTGACAAAGTGAGACCAAAAAAAAAAAAAAAAAAAAAAAAAAAAAAAGAAGAAGCAGCAAGGAAAGAAGGGAGGAAGGGAGAAAGATTACTTTGATATGCCATATGATTGAAACAAATGCTCTTTTTTCCAAGACAAGGATTATACTCCTTTGCATTCCAGCTACTTTGGTCCATTGTAACTTGGTAACCTTTGCCTTGAAAACAAAGAGAATCCCTGGATATAATCTCCTTCCTTGTAATTTTTTTTGTAAGATGTCAGTATGGTAATAGGTCCATTAGCAAGTAAGTACAGTCACATCTTCTTATACTTCTCAGATACTGCATTTTTTACAAATTGAAGGTTTGTGGCAACCCTGCATCAAGGAAGTCTGTTGACATCATTGCAATAGCATGTCTCACTTTATGTCTCTGTGTCACATTTTGGTAATTCTTGCAATATTTCACACTGTTTCATTATTATCTCTGTTATTAAAATCCGTAGTCAATGATCTTTGATGTTAGTATTATAATTACTGGGGGCACCACGAACCACACTTATATAATACAATAAACTTAATAAATGTTGTGTATGTTCTGATTGCTCCAACAACCAACCTTTCTCCCATCTTTCTCCTTCTTCTCAGGCCTCCTTATTCCCTGAGACACAATATTGAAATTGGATCAATTAATAACCCTAAAATAGCCTCTAAGTATTAAAGGGAAAGGAAGTTGCAATCTTTCACTTTAAATCAAAAGCTAGAAATGAATGAGTTTAATGAGGAAAGTGTGTCAAAAGCTGAGACAGGCTGAAAGCTAAGCCTCTTATGCCAGACAACGAAGTTGTAAATGCAAAGGAAAAGTTCTTGAAGGAGATTAAAAGTGCTACTTTGTGAATACATGAATGATAAGAAAGTAAAACAACCTTATTGCTGTTATGAAGAAACTTTGAGTCACCTGAATAGAAGATCAAGCCAGCCACAAAATTCCCTTAAGCCAAAACCTATTTCAGAACAAGGCCCTAACTCTCTTCAATTCTATGAAAGCTAAGGGAAGTGAGGAAGCTTCAGAAAAAAAGTTTGAAGGTAGCAGAGTCTGGTTCGTGAGTTTTAAGAAAAGAAGCCTTGTCCATCCATAGAAGTGCAAAGTAAAGCAGCAAATGTTGATTTAGAAGCTGCAGCAAGTTATCCAGCAGATGTAGCTAAGATAATTAATGAAGGTGGCTACACTAAACAATAGATTTTCAAAAGAAATGAAACAGCTTTATATTGGAAGAAGATGCCATCTCAGACATGCGTATCTACAGAGAAGCAGTCAATGCCTCACTTCAAAGCTTCACCCGACAGGCTTACTCTCTTGTTAGAGGTTAATGCAGCTGGTGACTTTTAAGTTGAAATCAATGCTCATTTACCATTTCCTCAAATCCTATGACTTTTCAGAATTATGCTAAATCTACTCTGCCTGTGCTCTATAAATGGAACAACAAAGCCTGAATGACAGCATGTCTATGGACAGCATGGTTTACTGGATATCTTAAGCCCACTTTTTGAGTCTTACTGCTCAGAAAAAAAGAATCTTTTAAAAATATTGCTGTTCGGGCTGGGCACAGTGGCTCATGCCTGTAATTCCAGCACTTTGGGAGGCCGAGGTGGGTGGATCACCTGCGGTCAGGAGTTCGAGACCACCCTGACTAACATGGTGAAATTGCATCTCTACTAAAAATACAAAAATTAGCTGGGCATAATGGTGGGTGCCTGTAAATCCAGCTACTCAGGGGTCTGAGGCAGGCAAATCACTTGAACCCCAGAGGCGGAGGTTGCAGTGAGCCAAGATCGCACCATTGCACCCCAGCCTGGGTGACAGAGTGAGACTCCGTCTCGAAAAAGTGTGTGTGTGTGTGTGTGTGTGTGTGTGTGTGTGTGTGTGTAGCTGTTCATTGACAATACACCTAGTCACCCAAGAACTTGGACAGATATATACAAGGAGATTAATGTTTTCATGCCTGCTAACACAACATCTATTGTGCAGCACGTGGATCAAGGAGTGGTTTGCACTTTTCGTAAGGCTATAGCTATCACAGATTGTGAGTCCGCTATTGGATCTGGGCAGAGCAAATTAAAAACCTTCTGGAAAGGATTCACCATTCTAGATGCCATTAAGAACATTGTGATTCATGGGAGAAGGTCAAAATATGAAGATTAATGAGTTTGGAAGCTGATTCCATCCCTCATGGATGATTTTAAGGGGCTCAAGTCTTCATTGGAGGAAGCTTTGATACAGATACAGTGGAAATAGCAAGAGAACTGGAATTAGAAGTGGAGCCTGATGATGTGACTGAATTGCTGCAATCTCGGTACAAAAGTTTAGTAAATGAAGACTTGCTTCTTATGAATAAACAAAGAAAGTGATTTCTTGAGATAGAATCTACTCTTGTGTAAGTTGCTAGGTACATTATTGAAATGAGAGCAAAGGATTTAGAATATTACATAAGTTTCATTAATAAAGCAGCAACAGGGTTTGAGAGGATTGTCTCCAATTTCAAAAGAAGTTTTACTATGGGTAAAATGCTATCATACGCATCACATGCTGCAGAGAAATCTTTCATGAAGAAAAAGTCAATCAAAGTGGCAAACTTCATTGCTGTCTTATTTTAAGAAATTGCCACCGTCGCCCACAACCTTCAGTAACCACCACCCTGATCATTCAGCAGCCATCAACATCAAGGCAAAAAGATTATGATAATTAGCAATTTTTAGCAATAAAGTATTTTTAAAATAAAATATGTACATTTTTAAGACATGAAGCTATTATACACTTGATAGACTACAAAAGAGTGTAAACATAAATTTTATATGCACTGAGAAACCAAAAATTTTGTGTGACTCACTTTATCGCGATATCCATTTTATTATGGTGGTCTGGAACTGATCCTTTAATATCTCCATGGTATGCTTGTGCTGTACAGAGGGTAAAGTGTGAGGGGTCAAGAATTTTCATGCCAGAAATTCCATAGCAGCCTACTAGAACTCTGGAAGTGTCACCTCTGGCTGCAGTGCCAGATTCTGGTGAGGATTTCCTGGACCCCGATTTGTATCTGAAAAAACACTAAAAATAACAGAAGCTGGGCAGAAAGTGGCTATGATAACAAAGCTGGGCTTGGTACTTTCTCTGGCTTTTGTGACCAATATCACTGGACTCCTGTGGTATCAAGTTTCATAAAAGAAACTCATACAAAGCAGAGATATCTTAATTATTTTCAGACTGACATTTCAAAAAGTGTCAATTTCAGTAAGTATTGAAAGTTACTTGTTCTTTGTTTTATCTTTTCAGATGTTTCCTGAAAACATTTGTGGTGTGATCTTTAACAGAGTTTTCACTTACCAAATAATACAAAAATAAGAAAAAGAGCTATAAATGCATATTTTATAAAATTTTCATACCAAATAAGGTCCTTTACATAAGTAAAGGAAAATCATATCCATTTTCAGTACCATTACTTAGCACTAGAGCTCCTCCAGTTAGAAAAACAATTCTTTTAAATGTCTTTATGATTTAAGGTTTCAATAATAACTCATGAATAGGTGAAAGTTTGCTATTTATTTAATCTTAAGAAAACACTGAAAGAAAAAGGCAGGGAATGTAGTAGGCAGTGTGGAAGAATGGAGCTGGCCACATGTGGCTTTAGCAGCTGCAGAGGAAACTGGCTGAGTCTAAGGTTACATATTTCTGTTCAGTAAGGGTATCCATGGTGATAACTCTCATGATGACGGTAGTCATCCTGGTAACCATCCTGGTATCCTTGGTGGTAACTATGGTAACCGTAGCCTGCATACTCATCTTCTGGGCAGCGCATCCCCAGTGACTGCTGAATTGCCATTTCCTGTCTCCGAAGTTGCATCGAATCAATTAAATCGTACACAATCACCATGGACCACATTGGGGAAGGATACCAGGATTTGACATTTCCGTCTTTTCCAACTAGAAGCATGGAGAAGTACTCCGGGCTCACTTGAAAATAGTTACGAATGTCTTTCACCAAATGGGCTGGTACATCTTCTCGCTCAACAACGGAGCTCCCTAGAATAACATTGGAATAGTTATTGTTAGTGCATTAAACAGCCAGAGCCCATGAAAATATTGAAGTGTGAGGAAATCACTGCGCGAATAGGGAGGACCCATGAGCCTCTTCTCTTTAGTTCAAAATCTAATTAAAGAAGTTTGCTGGGGCTTTTTCTACTAGAAATTAAATGTCCCTGCTGTTCTGCAACATCATTAGGGTCAAACTTTCGGGCACACGATGTGTCTTTTGTAGGAATGTTACAAAGTATGAAACCAATTCCTTAATTTAATCCTGGCAAGATTAATTTCTTTAAAATTTGTCACTAGCAAGGATTATATAGTTTACATTTCTAAGTTTATTTCCAATTAGCTTAGTTATTTCTCTGTAACTACAGCTTTCCTTTTGACATATCTTTATAATAAAAAGCTTATTTCATTGTTAAAAGTGAAAATACCAATTCCGTTAAGATCTAGATGAATATTTAAACTATTGTGAATAGTGATAAGAATAAAGGGGAAGGAGAAAAGGAGCTGATACTTTCATGTCTGCTGTTTCGACACTCTGCTAAGTATTTTACACACATTATTTTATTTAAAGAGCTTGGTCTTGGAAGAAAGGACTGAATTTGCTTTCTGAAACCTTTAGTCTTGTTTTGTTTTGTTTTGTTTTTTGTTTTGTTTTTGAGATGGAGTCTTGCTCTGTCACCCAGACTGGAGTGTAGTGGTGTGCTCTCGGCTCACCGCAACCTCCACCTCCGAGGTTCAAGCAATTGTCCTACCTCAGTCTCCCAAGTAGCTGGGATTACAGGTGCATGCCACCATACCTGGCTAAGTTTTATATTTTTTGTAGAGACGAGTTTTACCATGTTGGCCAGGCTGGTTTCAAACTCCTGACCTCAAGTGTTCTGCCCTCCTGGGCCTCCCAAAGTGTGGGATTACAGGCATGAGCCACTGTGCCTGGCTTCTCTGAGCCTTTTAGTGTGTGTATCTTTCAGCTTCTCTGAGCCTTTACGTGTATGTCCTTATCTGTTGAAAGGGAATCAACGAGATATGACCTATGTACCTCACAAAACTATTGTGAGAATTAAATGATGTAAAATAGAAGAAAATGCTTTGTAAACCATAAGGGCCTATATGGACCCCCCAAAAGCATTATTTTAGTTAAGAAAAATGGATAGTTTTACTGTTACTTTGAATGGTTTATATTAGAAATAATATAAGTCCCTGTACTCCACACCCCTTCCCCTACATATCCTGTGCACACACATGCACACATGCACAAGTGCATGAAGTGGGAGGAGGAATCAGTGAACTTTGTTCACCTTAGAGATACACCCACTGCTAGCATATAGCTTAATGTTATTTAACTGAACTTAACACTAGTTCATACTGCTTCAAAATAACAACACATTACCATTAATTGGGAACAGTTCTAACACTCCCCCAACTTCCTCTCCAACGCCTAAAAGCTTCAGAATGGTTATGTGGCGCAGACCTGAGAGAAAAAAGAAAACCATAGAATTAGAGGAAAGGATTAGAAGTCATCATTTTCCACAAAGCCCTGATATCTGACAATTAAAAATCTCTTAAATTTAAAAAGAATATAGAGCATAACCTGATTGAGAAGAATCATCCATTTAAAATTTTTACCATAAGGAAGCAAATACTTCCAAAACCTCAAAGAAGACCAACTGTGATTCTCATTCTACTAAATGACAAAAAAAGAAAAGAAAGAAAGAAAGGAAGGAAGGAAGGAAGGAAGGAAGGAAGGAAGGAAGAGAGAGAGAGAGAAAGAAAGGAAGAAAGGAAGGAAGAAAGAAAAGATGAAGCCATTGGAACATTAAAATATCTGAGCTGATCTAAGCTAGTTAGTGTTCTGAATTTATAACAGCTTTTATGGCTAACTTAACTTTCAGAGAAAAGACTATAGACTCCATCAATTGTGATGGTTAAAGAAATTGTTCTGCTTTCTCACACAAAACTGTGTTAGCTTAAAGGATATGTTTTTGTTTTTGTTTTTTTTAACCACTAATTTAGAGGATTCAAAGGCAAAACATTTAAGCAAGCACAGCTTGCCTTCATATCCTCTGCTAAAGTTTCAGGACAGGGGGGAAGGTCATGCCTTGGTAGCTTGTTGGAATTCTTTTGAAGATGAAGTGCACATGAAGAGAATTCCGGAGAAAGAAAATAGGAGGACAAAGGGGCTGTCAAGCCATCATATCAAGCTTTCATAGTTTCAAATAAAATCCCAACCAGGTCAGGGTAATAACTTGGAACTAATAATAAGATTGTTGGTGCTGTTTATTGTCCAGGAGAGAAAATTGAACACTGCCATAGGAGAGCACTTCTAAGGTGAAGCTAAAATCTAGGCACAATGCTATTCAAGAAATTTTTTTTTCACCTTTACTCTTTTCCCAGAGAAGTGAAGTATTCTGTTCTACATATTGGTTAGTCATGTTTTCAAAAGGGAAGATCATCAATTTAATTATTCGTTAATTAATACATGTGAACATTATTTGTTCACGTTTCGGGTATAGTACAAAAGGGTTTGCTTTCACAATGTGACATAGGATCTGTGTGCAAAGATTTAAAAATAAAGTACCACCACATAGCTGCTACAAAAGCATCTTTGGAAAATTAACAAAGTGTGGCTTTATATTTTTTTTGTGAAGGTTCTTAACTGCTGTAAGAACTTCTATCTTAACTGACAACATTGGTGGCTATGAATAAAGTGAGCTTAAGAATACTGGCACAATCAAATTTATATGTTAATATAAAGTCTTAAATTATTAACCTTGATAATAGGAGTACAAATAAAAATTTCTGAATTTTCTATTGTTCTTACTATTATGAGCTTGGTTTTGGCCTTCCTTTGAGTTATTTCATACCTTAAAATTAAAATGTACTTATAATTTACACATACTAGGTCATAACAAGGACCTTGGCTCTGTTAATGCTTTACAAAACTTACACTCCTCCCTTTTTAAAAAAAATCAAGCACAGTTCTGTAACTAGAAGATGATTCTTCCTCCTAATAGAGGCATCAAAATAATGGTGATTCATCTATATTCTACCGGAGAATTTTTTAATTTGTTGCCCTTAGCTACTTCCCCCTGCCCCTGCCCCTGCCCAGTGAATCTCTCAAAATTCTCCTTCTGCAGAGGCATATCTCATATGAGATTTCACTCATGACTTCTACTCTTGAAATTGTAGTCATCCTCTTGATTTATCATTGAACTTAGTAGTAAGTTCTATATACTATTCATTTTACTGCCTATATATCCATATCCAAAATGATATTAGCTCCTTCAGGACACTAGAATAAAAATGTTTGGTAAATAAAGCATATATTCGTTTTCAAAATACTGAGCGATTCACTACAAAAAAACAGTAAACTATGTTTTTCTTTGGCTTGCTTGTCTTTCAAATAAGGTTTTACTTAAGAGATCTTGCTACTTTCTTAGTGCTCGGTTATAAAAATCATTTTTTTATAAAATTTGTTCACTAAGTCTTCTGAGTTTTGAAGATAAAAATCATTTTTAAGAGAAGGGCAATATAGTCTGCTTCAATTAATATATTAATTCCCAGAGCCACTCCTATTTTAAAAAAAGACATTTAATCTATGGAGTATCCAGTGATGGTATGTAAGTAGATATTCAAGTATTACCTAAGTGAATGATAATACCTAAGTGAGACAATTAAAAAAAATAACTGAAGACAAATGATACAGATCATTAAAAGTAAATCAGAAGATATTTTCAAACACATGAATGAAGAAGAACTAGAGAGGAGAGAATATTGAGGGGAAAAAAAAATCCACAGTAGACTAAAGCTCCAGTCTAAAAGCAACTTTATACTCAATATAATAGAGTATGTGTCTGGAAACCTGAACAGTCTGAACTGGGGATCATTTTGATGATCTAAGATTCTGTGTTCCATTTTAGAATTGACCGGGAGGAGAGTGGTATGGGAAAGCAGTAATGAGGTAGTTTCCCACTCACCAAAATTGCATGCCTGACCACTGAGGGCAGAGAGCTGCTGTGAATAGGCCCAGTCTTCATCGTTAGGAGCAGAGATCACCAGCAACCTCCTCCTCCACCGGAACCTGGGAAAAAAGCAGGACACCATTATTCCTTACTGCTTCAAACAATAGAAACCAGTGTAGGAAACCAGAGTGACTTAGGCTAGCAATTTTTTTCTGTGCCCAGAAAAAAAAAACAAAAACAAAAAAACACATGCTTAGAACTATCCCATAGCTTCTCAAAGCCATTAAACTGCATTGCCACACTCTTGTAGTTTTTCTGTTGTAACTTCACAGTCTTTCTGCCTTGGCATTAGCATGACGTGTTAAGCATGAGTCTGTGGTCACCATGCCTAATGAGGTCACTTGGGGAGAGACAAACTCTCAGATGCAATGAAGACAGGCCAAAATTGTACACTAGACTGTAGCAACAGAAATGAGAAACTCAGAAGGTAACCGAAGAGAACTGGTCTTAGTAGAGTGACTGCTAGAGTTTAGAGGGAGTTAAGAAATGAATATATGGATGGGAGATAGAGTAGAAAAAGGTAACTGAATTTTAAGTAGATTACAGTGACAGGAAAAAGGAAAATGGAATAGTGGTTTAAAGGTTCAAAGAGGATTCCTGGAAAAACAAAACCCTGTGTACCTTCCTCAGTAGCCAGTGGTTCTTCCAGAGGCAAATGCAATTTCTAAAATGTACCCTATTATGAATAAGAGCCAATGCTTACAAAGTACTTCTGTGAAGTGGAATGATATTCAGCCTAGAACCATAAGGTTTTAGAATGTATAGTAAACTTAGTTTCTGTTTCTACAGTTCCAACACAGTAGAGTAGTAGAAAAGGCTTTTTGTCTTTTTGGGTGTCGTTGAGCAGATCACTCAATTCACCAAAGTCTCAGTTTTTCCTTATTTCTTTTTCTTTTCTTTTCTTTTCCTTTTTTTTTTTTTTTTGAGACAGAGTCTCACTCTGTCGCCAAGGCTGGAGTACGGTGGCATGATCTCGGCTCACTGCAACCTCCACCTCCTGGGTTCAAGTGATTCTCCTGCCTCAGCCTCCCGAGTAGCTGGGACTACAGGCACGTGCCACCACACCTGGCTAATTTTTTTGTATATTTAGTAAAAACGGTGTTTCACTGTGTTAGCCAGGATGGTCTTGATCTCCTGACTTCGTGATCCGCCCGCCTCAGCCTTCCAAAGTGCTGGGATTACAGGCGTGAGCCACTGTGCCCGGCCTTCCTTATTTTTAAAATAAAAAATAGCAGTATGTTGTTCACAGGAATGTTACAAGAATTCAGCTCTCAAACTTATCAATGCAAGTTATCCACATGATGACATGGATATAGAAGATTATGTCTTAATCTGCAGGCTTCTAGATGTAGAACTTAATCCATTTACAGACATTGACATTATCCATCACAGCACCATCAAATAACCTACTCAGTCCTTAGGTTTGTGTATCATTTTATAGCTCACTTTCACCAATGCAATATGGTTCTTCTTTAGAGCTCATTGAGGCTGCAGATTATTTTCCCCATTATGCAGATAACAAAACAAGGCTTAGAGAAGTGAATAACTTGCCCAACTAGTAAATCTAAGAAGCATTACCAAAATACAGACACTTCTCTGATTCCTGGTCCAGTGGTTTCCCTGATCTGCTACCCTCAGACATGATATTTTGGCTGCTGCTATCAGGGTCTGCAAGAGGGTATAAAAGAGAGAGGGTATGCATCTAAGGGGCAACTGTTTAGAGTTGTCTCAACTTCCATCTTCACTGGAGTTTTGCTTTTTGCCTTCAGTGCAGGTGACTGCAGGGTGTTAGTGCACTCATAGAGCTGACAGCCGGTTAATTTTATTCATGGCTTTGATCCCTGTGCTCCTTCTAGCATCAGGAGTGAACATGAGAGTTTTCAACCCCAAAGAAAATGGCCTCTTGAGGGAATAGTGGTTTGGGTGAATAAGAGAAAATGATAGTTTGATGAAATACAACCTCTGAATGGATGCCTGTCGCAAGGTTCGCCAAGTATTGCTTGCTGTGACATTACATTCACTTCCTCTGCCTTTTTTTTTTTTTTTTTTTTTTAAAGGGAAAGAAAAACTAAGATCTCTACTGAGGACAGGGAGCTGAATGTGTTTGGCACAAAGGACAAGAGAGGAGCCTCTGAGACTATCCAATGTTTCTTAGGAAAGGAACAGTGACTGCTGTCGGATCGCAAACATGACAGTCTCAGGTACTTCTCCTGCTTCCTTAGGAGGCATGCCAGACCAGCACTGGCCCCCTAGCCAGCATCCAAACCAGACCAGCCTTCCTGGCCTTACACAGAGCTGTAGGGTGTCTTGGAAGGAGCTATTTTGGGTGAGGTCTATTTTAGTTTGTTTACCTATGTGCACACTGAATGCAGTCCTGATTGGAGAGGGATGGGATCTCAGACTCCCTGTCCCAGACACAACTAAGAGAAGGTCATTTCCCCTAAGTCATGATTCAGCTTCCCACAGACCTTCACATTAAGATACAAGGTCCCAGCTCATGACACAGAAGGAAACTTCCAAAAGATGTAACAAGAGTTGTGAAACTGACCCAGACCCTTATTTTAGACAAATTGTTTTTCTGTCACGTTAGCTTCCCAGGAAATAAAAACTTTACAAGCTATGAATGTGTTTACTTCTCTTAACTGGCATGCCCAGATTAGTATGCATTTGCCCACTCTTTGGGGCTTCTGTCTCAGGGAAAGGTGATTATACCCTGAACCAAATGAATGCTATTGAAGACTAGACTGGCTTCAGAGTCTGGTCAGCTGAAACTAGCCTGTGTAAACCCACCAACCACTCAGCAAATTTGAAGGAAAATTCCCATTTGGATACTGGTTTAATTGCAGGACTGTAATTTTTTTTTTTTTTTTTTCATTTCTGTTTGCCTAGGTTTCAATTCTGGAGTATTTACTAAATCTCTTTCTGGTAACTCTTCCTTGATGGCAAAGTGCTCTATAGGACCAGAGTAACTGACCCTAGGACTACTAATAAGTAGCATTTATTGACTACCTGCTTTGTACTAGGTCCTGGGCCATCTTTACCTTTAGTATTGAATGTACCCTTCACAATAGTCTTAAACAAAAATACACTTACAATTTTCATTTTGCAAATTAGAAAACTGAAGCTCAGAATGGTTAAGTAATTAGCTCAGGGTCACACAGCTAGTAAATGGAGGAACCTGGAATCAAACTCATTTTGTCTTGCTCGTGCCTTTAAGTAGTACACTATTCCACTTTAATCCTTCCAATAATTTAGGATTATTAGCAGAATGATTTTATGAGTTGTGACCACAAGTCAGGTACCATTATGGGACATCCAAATTTTAATTATATATATCTCTGAATATCCATAAAAGATGTATATTCCTATAGTAGTAATGAAGATAAGAGCCCATAAAACTCTTACATTAGGTGGAAAATACATTTACACATCTTAGGACCCTATCTAGTTCAAAAGACTTTATAGTATTTGTACATTTCTTAAGAATCAAAAAAATACAAAATTTAAGTAATCAACCTACAGGAGTATTACAAGCTTTTGTGAATGAAGAAAACTGAGACGATGTCAGCTTTCCCTTTAAAATGTTGAAACCCATGACAGTGGTTATAAAAAGACACTCTACCTAGGGATGGTAAGAAGAATCTCTGAGGATGTCTATAACTGCCAGTCTCATGACAAATCTCTGGTTTTAAGTAACATCAATGAATTGGATGATAACTGTCTGCTTTATAGGGTGGGCAACCTGAATTTACTGGGATAGAGCACTAACCCTGGAAGATTTAGAATTAAGAAGAAAAAGTTTCCAAATAATCAAAATTATAGTAACATAGTAATAATTATATATATGTTTGTGTATATATAATTCTGGTTATATATGTATTATGTATATATATATAATTTATATTATTGTGAAGCTTAAGAGAATTTGGCCTAATAAAATGACAACTTGAAACTCCAAATTAGAATGTGTAATTAAGTAATTGGTTTAGACGTGTGGCTAAGTTGAAATCTTACAGTGTATGCAGTTTTTGGAATATCTGAGAGAATGTTAGATTCACTGTATTTGTAAAATTAACTTATTAAACTTACAGATCTTTAAGTACTCAGAAAGATTTTGTTTGTTTAATTTCAAATAATTGAAAGAAATGTATTAAATGCATAATGCCTACGTGAAATGATGAAGTTGTTTAATTACTGGGTTTATAAGCAAGATCAAACATTATTCAAAGCCCTCTTAAAAGCGATGGCAAAAGTTTGCTGGGTTACAAATTGGAAGATAAAATTTAGAAGCCTAATTCAGAAGTTTTGGAACTGAAGTCTTGAATTTATAACTTGAAATATATTTAACACTGTTAAAATCAAAAATAAACTTCGAAAGAATTTCTACCTTAAAAAGAAAAAAACAAAAGCACCTTAAGAGCAAAAGAAAAGAAAAGAAAAGAAAAACTTCTGAATTAGTCTTCTAAATGTTATTTTCCAATTCATAACCCAGCAAATTTTTGCCATCACTTTTAAGAGGGCTTTGAATAATGTTTGATCTTGCTTATAAACCCAGTAATTAAACAACCTCATCATTTCACATAGGCATTATACATTTAATACATTTATTTCAATTATCGTCACCTAAAGTGATGATCTTGGATCAGAAGTTGGTGTTTTAGTACCCCTGAGACCAGACAAAGAGAATGCATTGTCCAGTGAAGCTCAGAGCTCTTTCTCAGTGGAGGCTGACCCTAAGGCTGAGTTGATTTTAAGTCCTTATGAAGGTGTATGCCTTCTATTTCCATTTTGGATACTTGCACTGCATTGAGAATTTGGATGAAGGAAGAGCCTTGGTTTCCTTTCAGAGCTGAAATTCTGTGGTTTTAAGAGTTTCTTCGTTTTGCTTCAAATTCTAGGCCTTTAGGTTCAGAACTAATAATAATTCACATCATATTTTCAAAAGGAGCATAAGATGAGAAGGTAGATTTGGGGAGTCAAATTGTCCCAGGGTACTGACTCCTAGAGCTGACACTAGCTCAGTGATGAAAGTTACTTAACCTCCATTGGCTTCAGTTGTCTCTCCTGCAACATGACAATAGTCACAGTGTTTAGATAATGGGATTCTTGTAAGGGTAAAACTAGGCAATGAAGGTGAAAGTGCTTGGCCCAGAGATTAGCACACAAAACGTGGTCACAGGTATAATGGCTATGTGAAATGGAGATGGATGGAGATAGAGCTGCTTGCTATTGTTTTTAATTTTATGGGTGAGAGACTTTTCAGGCAGTTTAATTGAAAAGGGTCAACATAGCTAGTAAGTTGCAGACTCAAAACTTGGATGAATGGTAAGTTCTGTACTCTTTATATATCATGATGTTACATCCTAGAAGACCCAAGCTTCACAAATCTGTAAAAATTCAGATTATCCACTTCCTAATCATATCCTTCTTAAAGCTCTGTCTCACATATAGAGAATGTGCTTTTAGAGACATGAGTAAAGATTTGGCTTGGAGGCTCAAGCACTAAATGTGTATTACATGCTTGCTTGGTTTCTGGAGCCCCTTAACCACACAGTATAGCTGGAGTGGCGTTTATACTGGGACCTCTGTAAGTTTGTTGCGTATAGTTTTCTGCAACTTTGCACCTCCTAGGGCCCCAAAGTTTTTGTAGAAGTTTCATCCTACATCGGGGGAGTGAAGGAGAAGGGAGAAAAGTGGATTTGTCAGAGGCGTTTAAACCAAAGCAACTCCATCTTAAATAGGAGCTGGGTAAAACGAGGCTAAAATCTACTGGGCTGCATTCCCAGACGATTAAGGCATTCTAAGTCACAGGATGAGACAGGAAGTCAGCACAAAATACAGGTCATAAAGAACTTGATGATAAAACAGTTTCCAGTAAAGGGGCCAGCCAAAATCCACCAAGATCAAAATGGCGATGAGAGTGACTTCTGGTCATCCTCACTGCTATACTCCCAGCGCCATGACAGTTTACAAATGCCATAGCAATGTCGGGAAGTTACCCTATATGGTCTAAAAAGGAGAGGCAAGTATAATCCATCCCGTGTTAAGCATATCATCGAAAAATAACCACAGAAATGGGCAGCCAGCAGCCCTCCGGGCTGCTCAGTCTATGGAGTAGCTATCCTTTTATTCCTTTACTTTCTTAATAAACTTGCTTTCACTTTGCACTGCAGATTCGCCCTGAATTCTTTCTTGCACGAGATCCAAGAACCCTGGATTGGGACCCTTGTCCTGTAACAGATTGAGTTGTTTTCACACTCTTCTCTGGGTATGCTGCTCCCCCATGGACACTGGGGTTGTCACAAGATGGCCTTCAATAAATGACACTGTCGAAAAATTCATGAAACTGGGTCAAGAGGATTTCTCCTTTTGAGGTCTTAGTGGGGCTTTTGTTGTTTCCTGCAGAGTTGGAAGGAAGCGGAAAATCCAGCACAGTGTGCCAAATCCTGTTTGGAACCAGAAGGGGCCTAATAAATAAATATGCAAAATAGAAATGCTAGATGCAGAGATCTCCAGATTTACTGACTGAGTAAATTAACCTTCTTGGGAGGTCAGGATTCTATTTTCTGTACCAAAAAAAAGAGCAAAAAAAAAAAAAAAAAAAAAAAAAAGGAGAAAAGAACTATCCAGAGCCACCAAATCAACACTGATGCTTGGAGCTGAACCCAGCCAGCCTTGTAGCCAGAGACACTTCAACAGGACAAGACAAAGCCCAATGGTCAAAGATGGGTAGGTTTTTCTCCAGTGGGGGTTACTCTCTGTAAACACATGTGGGCTCTGTGTTTCTTTGGCATTTTCATGAGCTCACTCAGAACAAATTTGCACCTTCCTCTTTCACGACTCCAAAGGTGATGTACCTGGATAGGAAGTTCTCCAGGGACTGCTTTTTGTCCTCTTTGCAAACAATGCCCTCCTTCTTCTGCTTCTCCATATCTTTGATTCGGGACTGGAAAGTATCGATCAGATCAAACACAGACTTCATTGTTATTGGCACCTCATAGTATTGCTGTTTAAGAAAGAATAGAATGCATTTAATGTACAAGTGCATTTCTTTTCTCTATTCAGAGGATAGAGAACCTGTGAGAATTCGGAGGAGCTCTGGGGAAATCTTTGAAATCAGAGCCTGGAGGACATATTGCTTCATAAATGCTCTCCTGCAATAGTACCCTCTGCTGATGTTTTGAGGGTTAGATTCCATGAAACAACTGCTTCTTTTACAAGGAATTCTTAACTACACTCCTTTTGTTGGAAAGGGTCCATGCCTTCCTCACCATACAAGTCCTATGTTCACCTCTCTACCTTTGGCACTAAGGTTCCTATTGACTAACAACTGGAGAAGAAGTGAGAAACACTGTACCTAACACAGGAAACTAAATGGAATGACATGTGCGAGTGTGTAACCTGAGCAATAAGAGTAGTTTTCCACCAAGGCCTGTTCTGTGGTCCCAGGGATTGTTTTACTGAGTAAGCATCACTTAATATTAAGTCATGCTTTTTACATATTCTCAGAAATAAGTTGGGATCCAACTTAAAGACAATGAAATTCAGGTTCCTGAATCACAGTTGCCTGGACTTACAAAAGCAACCTTAGATGGATTTAGGGGCTGGCTGAGCATAATCAGTGTAAGCTGGAGAGCAGTCTGGACATGGCTCGAAGCTCCACCCTTTGTGGGAATTCAGTAAATCACAGAATGTGAGAGCTGGTAAGGACCTTAGAGATTATCTGGCCCAATCTCTCTCATTAGAGATGGGACAACACATGTTCAGAATTAGCTAATGACGCCATCTCTCCATATCCAGAAACATATTGCATGTTGGGTCAGCTATTCTGATAGCACAGACAGCATTTTTTCCCCTGAAGATTCTCACACAAGCGTGGTATATGGATGACTTTTTCATGAATATTTTTTATGTTCCCCATTTACATGGTTTCAGAAGCCTGGAACTTTAAAAGAATATTTTGATAAGTTGTTTTAAAAATTGTTTAGGGAATGCTTTAAAAAGGTATTAAGATAAACTTTAGTAAAATGTATTTTCAGTGATATAGTGCCAGTATGCCAGAATTGTTAAGACAGTGGGTTCTGGAGCCAGCCTCTGTGGGAATGAAGTTCAACATTAACTGCATGGTGACCTTGGGCTAGTTACTTAACCATTCTGGGCCTCTGTTTTCTCCTCTGTGAAACAAAAATAATACTAGCATTTATCTTAGACGTGTAAGATAAGGATTGCAAAGGGTTGAAGAAAGTGCCAGGCATAAGGAAAGCACTTGATAAAGTGACTATTTTTGTTATTGTTATTATTACATGGCATAGTTTTTCATGGTTCAGAACCTTTGTCCGTAAGCATAGAAAGAAAGTAGGTGTAAAACCCCAAACTCTTGTCCACATTGGATCAGGAAGCACACTTTTAGACCCCTCTGAGATAGGCCTACGTTAAATATGGGTTTCTTGAAGGCAGAGACCACTCTTCACCTTTTATCTCCAGGACCTGGCACATCATAGCTCTTTAACCAGTTTCTTATGAATGTAAAACATTGGTGTTAGAAAAGAATTTAGTCTGAGTCAACTAGCTGGGCTGTGGGAAGTCACTCCAACTCAGTCTTTGCCAGATACCACATTTCTGGATGCAAATTCATACGACAACATGGAAAATTTGGCTCATCTCAAAACCTTCCCACTTATAAAATAATTTATGCTTACTCATAAATTGAATGTCATTAACAAAACAATTCAGATTTGCTATTCTAAAAAATAGCATTATGTTATTCAAAATAAGCAATTGTACCTTGACTCTCAGATCCACATCTGTTAGCACCATGAAGAAGTCATTATAGGTCATTCCGTACTCTTTCCTCAGCTCGCTGATGAGATGCTGGTCTACCAAGTCTTCATCATCCACCACTCGCATGGGCTTCTCATTATCTTAAGGGAAATAAAATGTGAATGAATATGGGTGTGGCAAGACAGAAATCACTGGGAAGTGAATGGGTGAAGGCTCTGGGCCTAATCACACCAGCCTTCATTAGTGTTATATATTCAACTCACATTGTGTTTGAACAAAAGTTTTCAGAGTGAATTAATAAATATAGAAACAAATACACGAATAAAGTTTTGAAAGCTACTCTTCTATAGATGATCAAGGCTCTATCTCTGTCCATCCTGTTCATAGCAAACAGGAACAAAGTGAGAGTGGAGACTGCTGAGTCACACCTAGGAGAAGACTGCAACTCACCCAGGGAGTCAGTCTTCACCCCAACTCACCGGGGAACTGGACCAACCCAGACACTTTTGTTAAGTTCTGTTTCCATTAAACGTAATTCTGAGTCTAAAATCTGTGTCTGTTCCTCTTTTTTGGTATAGAATTAACTTTGGGACCCAGTAAGCATGTCATATCTATAGAGAAAAATAGAGTTTCTGTTGAAACCTAGTCACAGGTTCATTTTGGCTCCAAAAGAAGTCAAGCTATTCATAATGCAACTTTTGTAAGTGAATACAGTTTCAAACAAAATGTGACAATTTATGGAAATTTTAAATCACTATATATTTTTTCAATTATCAACCCCCTCAAATAAATCCTTATAATTCAGAATGGTTCCGGAAGGTGTCACTGGATTAATGGGAAGCGTGAAAATCAAGATACCAGTGGTTTTACATGGCAACTTGTATGTTGGGAAAGCATTTTAACATTTTCAAGGACAGAAGAACTTTATTTACTTCTTCCCTCTCAAACAAGTCACAGTGTATCTCTCAACCCTACCTAAGATTTTATCTGCAAAATAATCCCCTATATTAAAAACAAATGTGAAAAATTAACGTTAGCAAGTATGTGATAACAGGAAAATTAGCAATGAGAGCCTATCACTTATTACCAACAGCACTACCCAGTGAACAGTACTGTACTGCAATACTATACCACAGTAAAAACAACCACAATTTTGCAAATGAGATGTTATAATTTGAGTACCACAGACATTACTCTTCATTAATAAAAAAGGGATAATTATAACTTAACTGTTACTTTTATTTGATTAGGATTGTTGAAAGTGTATAAACAAGAAACTTTATTTCTCCAAAGCAAATCAAAATGAGAGGGGAAAGAATCAATCTGTATTCCTTCCCAAAGTCATAACAGTGCTTCATGGAGGTGGTCCAAAGGAAAAGGAGCTGAGAGCCTAGATGAGAACCAAGCACTGTCTGCAACATAAAAGGTGATAGGTCTCATGCATATAAACTATTTTTCAAATGTACATTTTTGTTATTAGAAAAATTTAAATTAATTTACAGTTATTAGATTTATATTTTTAAATGTATCTTGTTGAGTATAAAAACAAGTTGCAAAACAAAATGCATAGTATGACTTTATTCTTGGTTATAAGGAAATAAAAACAAAAGAAGATATATTCATATGGAAACACACATAGGAAAAAGTCCATAGGAAAAGTGAAGTGAAAACTTTTATTGTTTATTCTGCATACTTACGTTATTCAAATTTTAACAAGGAACATATTTTACTTTGTGAATAGTAATAATAATAATAAAGAAAACCATTCAAAAACTGGTTTTTAAAAAATGTTCTTAACAACTAATGTTCTGATTCTAAGACTTTACAAACCAGATTTTATCTTGTACTTGGAAATTATAATTTTTAATTCCCAACATACATTCATTCTTGCTTTTGTTCATTCAATGAAATATTTATCACTAATGTCCAGAGTTGGTTCTGTGCTGAGTGCTAGAACCAATAACTCGGACAGAGTTCAAGCTCCTAATTAGAACCAGAATAGACATTATCTGGCTCCACCCCATCATATTATTAAGGTTGAAACTAAGGAAACTGTAGTGGACACTGTGCTGTGCTGTCCAGATGCTACCTTCAGAACTAAGGGTGCTGTCAATATAAGCAGTTAGATCTCTGACAACTGATCTGCTTAGAAGGGAGCCACCTTTCCCCAAGTCACACCCCTACCATGGGACAGCTCACATTCAATGGTTGATGTAGTAGAAGAGGGGATAGATATGAAAGCTATCCCCTTTGTCTCAAAGTGGACAATTCGGAAGAGCCAACTCTATTGCAGCTCAAATTCACCCTGTCCAGTCTTGTATCCCTCACCCCTCATAAGTATTGTTCCTGTGTTAACTGCTTGCAGGCAAAACTCAGAGTCTCAGAATCTGTTTCTCAGAAAACCCAATCTGTCACAGACCCTGAGATGAGGAGTGACTTGCTCAAGTTCACATTGCAGGTTAATGACAGAGTGAGGTTGGGACTCAGGTGACATCACCTCACTCCCACCCAGTGTTCTCTCTGCTATGCCAAAATGCCTCACGCTCAAGGGTAGAGAGGACCCAGGACCAAACTTTGCTTTACTAGTATATGGCAAGAAACCAATTTCACAGCCTGTTTTCTTTCAACCAAAATGTTTTCTGAAATATTTCAACCAAACATTAGAAATAAAATATTTTGCACTCACAGATTACAGGAATATCTACATGTTTGTGCTGAGTAAGAGAATCTGCCAAAGCAAAACAATGAAAGTCCTAATCAACACTGGATCAGACTAGGGTGGTGGCAACTCTATAGCAGGACAGAGTCCAGTCTAGGCCAGTATCTGTGAAGCTACATCCTGTCTCAGCTCCTGCTCCTGCCACAGGTCTTTCTTGAGCTCTGCATTCCATCTAAATCAGGGCTCAGTGTTGATGTTCTGTTTAGTCTGGAAAAGCAACATAGACTTGGCAGGTTCTTGTTAAATTTATCCAAATTCTGTTTAAGCTCACTAATGATTGTACGGATTACAGGGCTTAGAAGGAAAAATTCTTTTTTTAAAAACAATATTATTATTATTTTTGAGATGGAGTCTTGCTCTGTCACCCAGGTTGGAGTGCAATGATGCAATCTTGGCTCACTGCAATCTCTGCATCTGCAGTTCAAGTGATCCTTCCACCTCAGTCTCCTGAATAGCTGGGATTACAGGCATGTGCCACCATGCCCACCTAATTTTTTTTTTTTTTTTTTTTTTTTGTATTTATTGTAGAGACAAGGTTTCACCATGTTGGCCAGGCTGGTCTCGCAGTCTTGACCTCAAGTGATTCACCCATCTCAGCCTTCCAAAGTGCTGGGATTATAGGTGTGAGCTATCATGCCCAGCCGGAAGAAAAAAATCTTTAGGAAACATTGTCTAAACTGTCTATGTGCACCTGATCCAGCTGAAATGCTTCACAGATTCAAGCCCATTTTGTGGGATTTGGACCTAAAATTATTGAGGTAAGGGATTCCCAGGGAAGATGAACTCTGTTACGTGTCGATAAAGTCTGGCCCTAGAAGTGCGACATTTGCCTAGAGTGCCATTCTTTAAAAATTCCAACCCCAAACATCAGCAGTCAAATTCAGGTGGTACTAAATTTATTCATATATTTGTCCTTCCATGACTAATTACAGACAGCAACGACATTGCAGAAAATTCAGCTTCAGTTATAACATATTAAACACCAAATATGTGCTAGGCATTATGCTTAAAGCTTCCATCTGTAACTGCTTTCCTTGTGACATCCATGGATTCTCCTCCTCCAACCCTCTCTTGCCTAAGTTCAGGTAATTCCACTAATGCCTGAACTACTTTAGCCTCTGACATTGCTTCAAAAGTTCCCAATCTCTTCTAGCAGTTTTTAAAAGTATGATCCACTATCCACCTTCATCACAATCACCAGGAGTACTTGTTAAAATTACAATCCTTGGATCCAGATCAATTGACTCAGAATCACTGGTGGTGAAGCCCAGGAATCTGCATTTAAAATTTTTCCTGGGTAGGCCGGGCGCGGTGGCTCAAGCCTGTAATCCCAGCACTTTGGGAGGCCGAGACGGGCGGATCACGAGGTCAGGAGATCGAGACCATCCTGGCTAACACGGTGAAACCCCGTCTCTACTAAAAAATACAAAAAACTAGCCGGGCAAGGTGGCGGGTGCCTGTAGTCCCAGCTACTTGGGAGGCTGAGAAAGGAGAATGGCATAAACCTGGGAGGCGGAGCTTGCAGTGAGCTGAGATCCGGCCACTGCACTCCAGCCTGGGCGACAGAGCGAGACTCCGTCTCAAAAAAAAAAAAAAAAAAAAAAAAAAAATTTTCCTGGGTAGTTGTTATGGACTCTAAAGACAAAGAGCTACTGTCCCAGAGGAGGAAATCTAAATCCTTGTCATAGCATGCAAGATCATTTATGGCATCATTAGCTTATATATTAACTCTTCTTCCACACATTATGCTCCAGCCCTCTATTTTCAGTCTCTAGAAACCTGTCCTCTCTTCCTGGAATGCTATCCACATGAGTACTCATTGTCTGTGAAACCTGTCTTTACCTCACTTGTGCACTTAATATTTTGGTATTCTTCAAGCTAATCACCTTGCATTGCAATCAGTTGTTTACATATCTGTCTTCCCCCTAGATATGAATAATTCAACAATAGGGACTGAGTTTTGGTCACCTTTTATATCCTTTCAGCCTAGCACAGTTCCTAGCATACAACTGGCATTCAGTAAGGATTTGGTAATCATAAGAACGCTCCCATAAGAAGGATATCATATGAAAAAGACAGTAATAAGGTATAGATAAGGTGAGTGATTCTGGGACTGTGTAGAAAACCCGCCATAAAACCTTCACATTTTCCTTTGACCTTGTGAACCCGCAACACAGTCTAATGTAATTTAAGAAAACACATTCATATATATTTATTTTCTAAAATTGGTTTTGCATGCATTAGGTCTTTTACATAAAACATATTTGTAAGGCATTTAAAATATAACTATTCTTTTCAACAAGTCAGCAGGGGCCAAAACTCTCTTGGCTGTGCTGTAGATAAGCCAGGAGGTAGATGCCAGCAGAAGCTAAATTGCTTTTATTCTCAAGAACATTGCCAGGAGTGCTGAGCAGTCCATGGCAGGTTGTTTCAGTTAGGACAACCTTGGCCTCCAGCTTGGAACTTACTTCCTTTTGATTGGAAATAGACATGTTTAAATTACTTTGCAATTGATCTGCTTACTCCTCTTTTACTCTATGAGTGGGTCATTTTCCGATCTACTACCCCACTGTGAGATGAGTGACCTGATTGAATTGATAGGTGGGACTCCCCTGGCCATTCCCGATCACTTGTTCTCTAGAAAGAACAACTTGTCTTATTAATAAAAAGTGTGTCCTCTCCAAGTGATTTGCTGTCCTACAGATTGACTCCATACAATCTTAAAGTTATGAATATATTTGAAAAATATATTCAGAAATATTTAGTGACTTCATATGGTTTACACATGAAGTTTGAATTCTTCGTCTTGGTATTAGAAATCTAATTTCAGGTGCCAAACTGCATTTCTAGCCCTGTCTTCCTCTCCGATCCTCTACCCAGCCTTCTGCTCTAGATCAAACCTAATAGCAAATCAGAATCACCTGAGCAACATTTTAAACTATAGATTCCTGGACCTCATTCCTAAACAAATGAGTCCTTATCTTGGAGTAGAAAGGGGAGGTGGGAGTCTGAATTTTTTCCAATTTATATAGAGTACCTATGCATTGAGATGAAAAAGATGACAACTCAGTAGAAAAATGGGCAAAGAACACTAAAAAGGAAATATAAATGCTCCCTAAACATGAAAAGGTGTTCAATCACACTCACAAAATGCGAAATGCAAACCAACACTACCCTATACTGATACCATTTTTCACATATTACACTGGTCAAAAGTACCCAAAAGTTTGATCATACACATTAATTGGAGAGGTTTGGGGAAATAGACACTTTTAAACATTACTGTTGGAATTGCAACATGATTCAACTTGTATGGAGAGAAATCAGGAAGTATCCACTCAAACTACATTTTGTATTTGGTCCAACAATCCTGCTTCTTAGACTCTATTGGAAAGATGTACACACAATTTCACAATTTAATTGTAACCTTGTTCATATATCACTCTATGTATGTGTGATATATGTATAAGAACAAAATATTGAAAATAGTTCAAGTGTCCATGGACAAAATGTTTAAACTGTGATAGAATCTCACAATTTTTTGATAAGAAATGGGGAAGATTGCAATATACTCATAAAGAAAGATCTCCTAGAAATATTTTAAGTGAAAAAAACAAGGTGTGGAATGGTATATATAATATGCTATATTTTGTATAAAAAGAAAAAATATATAGGTATTCTTTGTATTTGTCTAAAAAAGCACTAAATGAATAAATAAGGAATTACAAAAATGATTACCTGTGGGTGCAGGGAGTAGCAGGGTAAAGGGGTCAGGAAAGATACAAGACTTGTCTATATACACCTTTTTATATAGCTTTGACTTTGAAAATTTTAAAAAAGTATCATTTCTTTGAAATATTACACAAAAATACCTTGATCAAGTCATTACCCTATCAAAACAAACAAACAAACAACAACAACAAAAAAAACCTACTCATTTTTCAAGGTCCCTCCATTAAATCAACCTACTTTTCAAAATTCTCTGACATTTTCAATACCTTATCTGATGACTACAATTGGAAGAGCCAATCCCTCCACTACATTCTTCAAACCCTTGTTTTGTACATTTGACATATCAGGCACTTTTCCCCCTTGGAATGTCAGGGATTGGTCTTGACACTGATATGCTTGATGTTGGAGGCAGCAATGGCAGTGGACTAAGAAGACTGACTAGGTTAGGAGACAGGCTCTCTAGTCTCTAGGGCACAGAATGATTGGTAAGTAAAGACTTATCAAAGCAGAGGGGAACACACGGCCACTGTGTGGAAGTCTGAGCACTCATCCAGCCTCTCCTCCCAGCTCAGTGTTGCAGGCTCTAGAGAAGGCAGCTGCCAGGCACTGTCACCACTGATGAAAGGAGAAGTTGGGGGCAGAGGGTCAATTTTTCAGGACTGCCCCAGAGGCAAAGCAGCATTTCTGAATTGTTATGGATCCTGTTGACTGTGAGGCTTCTCCAGAAAGAACAATTCTCTTCAACAGGATCAGACAGAAAGGGTATTTTAGACTGATTTGTATACCATCATTCTCATTTTGTTTATTTATTGATTTATTTATCTATTTATTTTGAGACAGAGTCTCACTTTGTCACCCAGGTTAGAGTGTACTGGTGTAATCTTGGCTCACTGCAACCTCTGCCTCCCAGGTTCAATCAATTCTCCTGCCTCAACCCCTCAAGTAGCTGGAATTACAGGCATCTGCCACCATGTCCAGCTAATTTTTGTATTTTTAGTAGAGATAGGATTTCACCATATTGGCCAGGCTGGTCCCAAACTCCTGGCCTCAAGTGATCCGCCCATGTCGGCCTCCCAAAGTACTGGGATTACAAGCACGAGCCAGCGCACCCGGCCTACCATTCTCATTTAAAAAATTCACTTATGAAGTCCTTAGTAAGAATTCAACATTTTCTCTCTCCTTGTTGCCATATTCCACCTCCATGAACTTTGCCACCTCTCTTGATTACCCTCAAACTCTCCCTTCTTTGAAGGAAGCTATCAAAAAACTTCCCTTGCCCTATTAAATGTCCTGTGTATTCTAGCTCTTAAAATTTGGTGATAAAATGCCAATGTCAAAATATTTTTCATCTCTAAATATTGCTAAGAAAGAAACACACTTGCTGTGCGTTCCCCCCCACTTCTTTTTTCATTCTGCAATGAAGTGCCTTTAGCCAGCAAGTTTTTCCTATCTGACAAAATTTGTCTGTAATCCATTCACTTAACAAACACACCCAACATTCCTATCCTAGACTGACATTTTAAATACCACTAACAAGAAAGAATGCCTTTATGTGTTAGGCCATTGTAAATCCTACATGCAATATACACTGTGCTGGCAAAACCAGATAGGCACTGGAATTCGCTCAATCATAAATAACTTTATTTACATGAAACCCTAAAATCTTAAGGTAAGTTTCTTGGCTTTTGTAGGTTCATCGGTGATATCCAAATACTTTTAGCAAGATGGACCAGCTGGTGAGTACGGCCTACACTGTAGTTGGATGTGTGCCCCTGCTTTCAAGGCCCAGTAAAAGTCTGGAATAGTAGGCAGAGCTTGATTTATTTGTAAGGAAAAGTAAGGCCATCTGATGGATTTCCAGCTGAAAGTCAGTCAAGGCTGGAGTTTTTTGGTTCACTGAGTCCATGGCTCATGCCAATTCTTTTTTTCCCATGGCTGACTCCCAGTCTTGGCTGAAAGTGCTACAGCCTTTCCCATAAGGGTAACCTGGGACATGACACAGGGAGAGAGAGGCCTTCCAGGAATTAGATGAGAAGCAAAGTAAAAGATCCCCCTGCCCAAATCAGGTCCAGGCTGCCATTCAGTGAGGAAAATGCCCAAATCATAATACCTGATTTCCAATAAGGCAGAAAAAAAAAAACAAAAAAAAAACCCCGCAGCCCCCTCTACAGTTCATATTCGATCCAGATGTCTAGAAAACAGTAGGATTATGCTAAAAAGTTGCCAAGGCAGTACCAGATGCTTATAATGGGACCATATAGAAGTTGAGGTGGAAGATGTAATGATTTTTCCAAACTTCTCTGAAATAAGGAACGAGAACACTTTGTGGAAGGGTTGGTAGGTAACACATTTGACATTGGGAACACCTGGTTTGTGAGAGCTTTCATCACTAGCCAACACCAGTCTCTGGCTGGATTGAATACTTACTTCCTTTCTGGACATCTGGAGTGTAATTAAGCTCACTGCCCTCATGCTATTATTTGAAAAATCCAGGAAACAAATGGTTGAATCCTAGTTAGCCAATATACATGTGGCTTTGTAGTATTAGTCTCTTGGGCGTCAGTTTTATCACCAAGAATAATAATGCAGCCTGATCTGGATGAGCTGTTGTGAGGGTTCGTGTGTCAACATTCTGCAATCAGCACAAAGCAATAACAAGTGTTTTGCCATTATAGGTGCTCTAGTGACAAGTGTGACAGCTCATTGATCTCCAGATGACTACCAGATCAAATGGTGATGCAGAGGATGACCACATAATAGTGCCTGTTACCTGACCAGCATTTCTGTATACTATCTTATTTAATCCTGTGAAATAGATATGATTATCTTCTAAACTAAGACTTAGGAGTAGCTTCCCCAAGGTGACACAACAAGTAAATTGTGACCCTGGATTTAAATCTGTCTGTCTCCAGAATTCATTTTTTGTCTTTTGTTTGTATGATCATTATTGTTGTTGTTTTGGTTAAGAAAATTCCTTTTTTGCTTGTTCTCCCCCTAAATTATACATACGGTGCAGGATAAATGTCCAAAAATGAATCATCAATCCACAATCATTTATGGTGGAACATTGGAAAGGATGCTATTTATTTTTCCTTTGTAGCCGTCTCAGAGGAAGGTGGGCTATTTAAAGTAAGGAATGCATAACTGATACTTAACCCTGAATCAGCTCTAGAGATCTGCTATACAATATTGTACCTATAGTTATCTGTACTGTATTGTGCACTTAAAAATGTATTAAGAGGAAAGATTTCACGTTAAGTGTACTTACCACAATAAAAAAAATATGACTTAGAAAGCTAGACCATATTCAAATCAAGTTGACATTATCGTGACATAGTATAACTGATATGTCTTCAATTACACCAAAATTGCATGTCAGAAATATCTGTGCGATAATGTTATGTGTATTGAAGTTAAATGTTGACTAACAAATATTATATATTACTAAAATATATTTTATATTCTTTCAGGTGCTTTTAGATGAAATATCTTTTATGGCAACCATGCAGAATATGCAAACAATGGAATATAAAGGATTACTCTAAGGGATTTTTTTTTGTAGTTAAACCATGAACAACAACAAAACAGTAGAAAATACATATAAGAAAAAAAGCTTTTTAAAAAATAAAGCCCCAGAGATGCAATAATTATAAAATAAACTGGGTGGGTCATATTTTGGGCTTCTGACTATGCGGCTTAACTAATCACAGTAAATCTTACAACATTCCCATGAGAACTGCAATGAGTTAGATCTCAGCTGCCCAACACTGGGCTGTACGCCTTATGAGTCTCACATGTACTATTAATATGTAAAATTGTGAAAACTCTAAATTCAGCCAAATTCTTCTGCTCTCCAAAACGACTTGGGTGCAGTTCAGTCCATATTTTCAGTGACTTTTCATTTATCTTAACAGCTTCTCTCAGTTCTGGTTAATTCCTTCCTCAGGCTTGCCAGAGTCAAGTACTTCCAAGCGTCTGGCAAGTCCCATCTGTGATGAGTCACCTGCAGCAGAGTCTGCAGGAAGATCAGATGGGGCTGGCACAGGCAAGGAGACTCAGTACCCAGAAAAAGTGTCTGAATGTCTCTCTGATTCTCTCCCACACTGTATTACTTTTCCCATTTTCTTCCACCTTACTGACTTTCAGACAATAGAGTGTTTGCATGTTTTCCTTTTTTACAGTGCTGAAAACTTAAACCAGAACCATCCTGGAATGGCTATTTAAATAAGCAGGCAAACTGACCTGTGTTATCACAACCAAAGAGCCCTCTGAACATCCGCCTTTTCTTTTGGATCCCCCATGTACCTCGCCCATAAAGTTTGTCCCACCTTAGATATGAGAAAAACAATAATATAATTAAAATGTTTAAGAGAACCTAGCTGAAAGTGGTCGATTTTCATGGTGCTGTTGTTGACAGGGCCGAAGATGGTGATCACAGAGATTTTCCTGGTGGCCATCTTGCAGAAACTTTCCAGATATTCATCACGTTGTTGCACATACATATTGTTCTCAGCCTTGGGAGCAGTGATCAGCTGGAGGTGGGTGAAGACAAACAAATACTAATTTATAGTGATAGTTTCACACTGGGGCAAAACCCAAAGAGATGATTTGGAAGAGAGGGCTGGTAGTGACTGCATCTACGCTACAGATATTCTGCTGAACAGTTAGCATAATTATGGCCAAAAAGGGCCATTTGAAAAGGCCTCTTCTTGTCTCCAAGACAGCTTAGAGTTTTCTACTCACTTCCATTATTTACCTCCATTACCAGTCTCCACGTGTCTCAGTTTTCTCATTTGTGAACTCTGCAAAGGAATACTTATTTTGCAAGACTGCTGTGAACATTACATGAATACTTGGCACGCAGTAATTGTTCAATAAATGTTATTTTCCTTCCCTAATTTTGATCTTCATTATTCTTATTGGCTGATTAGATATTGGTTAATTCAATGGTTATTATTCACATTTCACAGGGTTAAGAGAGTTTCATAGCCAGGTCCTGGGCACTATGAAACTTTAGAACTTTTATTAGAAAACCTTGCGGAAAGGTTTTATGATGACCTTCAGGCCTACGTTTTGTCACATAGAAGGTATTCATTGTCACATTCAGCCTGCACAGAGTTGGTCGTGTTTGTCTTTTGATATTGCAGTTTTCCAACAGGATGTCTTTTACTCTAAGTTTAGCCTTCTCTTTAGTTCAGACCTGGTATTTTTCACCTACCCCTCTGTCTTTCATCCTCATTCTGTGACCCTTGTTTTCTGGGGAAAAGAAAAAAGAGGAAAGACAAAGCAATCAAAAGAAATACTTTAGTCACCAGGAATCTGAGAAAATGTAATTTATTTTGGATACAGTGAGGATAACCCTATTTTTAAGAGGTCCTTTTGAATCTTTTCTCTGAGAATGTCTCACTATTTTTATCTAACCTAATACAAAAGCTTCTCCACTCTCTTGATTAATTTAGTTGCCCTTCCCTGAGCCTTCTCCAATTTTACCAGGTCTTCTTGAGCTGAAGCTAGAACTGTGTTCCACACTCCACAGGCTAGTGGGCGTAGTGCTGCTCACCTTGGAGGTGAGAGGATGTGAAATTTTATTGTGATGATGACCAGGTCTTTGTTGAGATCTTTGATCCCAAATAGATCACCAGGCTGATGTCTGCAATGAACGCTGCCTATTTGCCCTTTGTTGCGTCATCACTAAGCTCAGAAGCAAGCCTCTATAAATCATTTTTCTGTAAACAACTTTTTGCATTTGACTAAATACAAATGTATCAGTCAATTTTCTTGCATTTGATTAAATTCAAATTTATCAACCAATTTTCTATTTATCCACCTAACCTTATAAAATATTTCTGAAGTTTATGACTATTGGCATTTTTCAGAGGGCAAGTCACCAGGCTGTGTACCTCTTCCAAATATTTTATCAAAAATGGTTAATAAATCTGGTCTCAACTTGATCCTGTTGTTTATTTTTCTCTATCAGAGCTGTCTGTATTGCTGCCTGCAGGCTTTCCCTTCTAAGAATTCTCTCCGCATGACAAAATACTCTCCCTCAAGGAAATTAAACGTGTTCAATCGCCTTTGAATGGAACATTAACAAACGTTTTCTGGGATGAAGTTTTTGTATTGTTTTGTTTTTCAGATCACAATTAATTCTAAATAGACATGCTTTAGTTTATTTTTCCTGTGTTTCTATGCCTGCTCATATGGACATTCTGGGTAGGAAATGTTTGTTTTAGGAACAACAATTTTTCAAGGGGAAAAACAATTTCTCCAGATTTATTCATTGATTCACACTTAGCTTTAAAACAAGATTTAAGGCAGCTACAAAAGGATGTGGTGATGGTATTTTTAGTTACTTGGTTTGTTTTTAATTAGCTTTATGGCATCTGAAAATATTTCTTCAGATTTCAATGGGAGCCCAGATACCGAAGTTTTATTTTAGGTTGGTATATTTTAGGTCTTTTTTTCTGACTGTTTTGTGCTCAAAAACACACTATTCTGAAATAAATAAAATGAATGTTTAAGTAAAAACACAAAACAGTAAAAACATAGGTAAGAGAAAGGGACTTACTATTAATGGTTTTGGACTCCCTATTCTAAATTAAGGACAAGCACATATTTAGAATATATTTAGAGGAGTTTCTAGGGCAAAGCTGCTTAGATGTTAGATGACAGAAAATTACCTGTTTCTGTAACTTCAAATTCATACATAGATTCCGTTTCATTCATCCCATACTTTGCCATAGACCCTTACAATCTGTGGACAAACCACGGTATGACAGGATTTTAAGAGTCCTCAGCCCTCCTCTAGTCTTCTCCTCCTTGTGTATACTAAGAATATCAGACAGTATGTAATCACACAGAACCTTACCCTCCCCTATATGGTAGATTCTCCCACATGGCTCTACGTGTAGTGATGAGAGGCCATGGATACCCCGTGGGAATCTCATTTAAATAAATAAGAGCCTCTGATATTTACTTTCACTGCAGACCCTTTGCCCAAGAATGCCTTTAACCACCAGGGGGGTGACATTCGTTTTGCAGGACTCATTCCCTAACTTCCGGCCTTCCGTGTTCTGATCCCGGGCTCTGTTTTGCTAATGTCCTCCTATACCTCCCTTACCTGACCTCTTTACCCGCTAGAGCCAGACCCAGTCTAAATTAGGAAACGTAAGGAATCTTGGGCAGAGAGTCACAGAGAAAGAGTAACTGCAGTCAAAGTCAGGGGGTTGTCATTTCGGTCCTAGTTCGGCCCCCAGCTAGCTTGTAGCCTGAAAAAATCCACTTAATCTTCTGAAGCTCAGCATTGTCATTGTTACAATGAAACAACTTTCCTGCCAACCTCATCAGGTTGTGAGATCTGAGCAGAAGTAAATATATCTGTATATCTTTATAAGTACATAACATGAACTTATTACAGGTTGATTTATTCTTAATAAATAAATATGTGTTCCCCAAGCACACACAGGTATGTTGCCTCTGAATAATTCACCCACAATCCCTCCTCTGTCTTTGCCCGTGTCACTCCTCCTACCTCAGAAACCTGCCCCCTCCCTTCTCTAAATCTGATTCTTTCTTTCAACGTACTATCCTCCTTAAAGTCTTTTCTAGCACACAGAAAAGTCTTTTCTATCACTTCTTCCTTTTAATTACTGCTCTTATTGTCTGCCCCGCCCACTTGGAATTTAAGTATTTCCTTAATTTACTATATAACAGTCACATCTCCCCAGGCAGAATGTAAGTTCCTCAGACTCTATTACCGTCCTGCAGATGGTGGGGGCATAAATGCTGGCCAATACTCCTCAGGTTGTATAGATCACCCCAGTCAGAGGAGAGGAGAGGGACTCAGGAACAAAGGGGTCCCCTGGTTGTTGTGAGTGTCTAGATGCAGGCTACAACCTTACCAGTTGGTAAAAACACTCTCTTACATTTAGTCTGCTCCTCAAGTTTGCAACTTTTAGGGAAGACTGACCATCTGAACCCATTTCAGGGACTCTTTCCCTATGTTTTGACATCGCCATCCCATTCACTTTCTAGTTTGGCAGTATTTCAGACAGTGTTTAAAATGGGAACCATTTCCAGTCCCCTCTTCCTAAAAAAAGCAGCTTAGAGCTCCTCAGTAAACACTATTTTCTGTCACTTGGCCTCTTTCCAGTTTGATGGCAATAAATCAGGGCATGTATCATGAATTTAAAACTGTGTTGTATTTCTTTTTCATGCTTCTGTTCCAACTGGTGTCTTGGCTCAATGAGCCTCAGAGGATAAGGAAGCCTGTTTGCATAAGTAAAGAGAGCAAACAGCAATGGAAGAAAGCTAGAGGGAAGGTATTTTAAGTCTCAGATTATTCAAAATACTGTGTTAGGCTCAAAACACTAGAGTCTTTTGTTTTGTTTTGTTTTGTTTTTACAGGATTCTGAAAAATAACTTTCAAGCTAATAGTCTGCCTTAGTACAGCAGAAAACCTTAAATCCTTTCCCAAAATTAAACCAAATAAGTTGATTGTTGTCCCAATACACAGATGTCTGAAGTAAGGTTAGAAATACTAACCCACCTGAATTACAGGAGATTCGGTCACCAAATAATTCTTTTTTTTTTTTTTTTTTT
>NW_012101302.1:366884-414608 GCF_000951045.1 Mandrillus leucophaeus | reverse complement strand
CAGGCTTGAGCCACCGCGCCCGGCCTCAAAGAATTCTTAAACTTGCTCTTGAATTCATTCAATTCAGCATTTGAGGTCCCTTGTTCATTGACAAGTGAATAGATCTCAGAGCGCAGAATGATGGCTTGTCAGCTATACTCCCCATAGCGCAATGCTTTGGTGATAAGCTTACCTATACTCTCACTATCGTCAACCTCAAACTGACACCAAGCTGTTTGAAGGATTAGGTTAACTGGAATCCAATCTATTGTTTTTGACTGACTGTCTGGAAAGCCAGAGAATTGAGTGCAGAGGACTAGCTGTGTATTAAAGGCAGAAACTCCACATTTGTGCTTAGCAATCCTTTACCACTTATCTGGGTGACTCAAGGTTGAAAATGAATTTTTAAATTTATTTGTATTCATATGTATTAACTTTTTAAATTCATATTTATTAACTGGCAAGATCATTCCTCAGTTTCCCCTTCACTTTATGGCATGTCCCACAGGAAGTTCATATTCAAAAGAGATCAGAAAGGGAGATTGGCCTGAATTTGAGCTTTCAACTCAAACAGATCTGAGTTCTAATTCTGACTTCACCACATATTAGCTATATATCTTAGGTTCTGTTTTCTCATGTGTAGAAAGGGGTTAATAAATCATTCATTGAGGGATTGTTTCGAGAATTAAACCATACAGTCTTGGCAAAGTACTTTGCAGGATGTGCCCTTCTTCCTCAACAGGTTTAGAGGCAGGAGGTTTGAAAGAGTGAACACTAGTCTAAAAATAGGACACCCGGCTCCACCTGCAGCTCCTGTGAAGGCCTCTAGGAAGCCATCCACCTGGGACCTACACCATTGCTGTTAGTGTTTCTGTAATTGTTAAGTAGCAGTTATGTGATATGTCCACATCTAAAGAATGGTATAAATAAGGAGAAAGCACTAAGGGTTTACAATAAACGGTAGTTAAGTACCAGGTTACTGAAAAGCTGAGAAGATGAGCTGAAAGTCCTGCACAAAATTTCATGGAATGTAAACCTGCTTTCAGTTTGAGTTTACTGGGTTAAGTTAAGGCCAGTTGGAGGTAGCTGTTCTCAGCCATATTTAAATAGCTTGAGAGTGCTAAACCTTAATGAATAGTAATTGAATCACTGAGGTTCCTGAGTAACATTAGCCAAGTTTGATGGGAAAAGTGAGTGGCAAAGGCTAAACCGCACCAACAATGTTTTTCACCCATTGGTCTCCTCTCTGGTGAAAACTTCTTTTCTCTCCATCTTTTGCTTTGGTATCATGTTTATTTCATTTGGTCTTTTCTAATCCATTCTTACTTTAGACATCATTAGCTCTTCAGAAGACACATTTCTGATATGATCATCAGCTGGGCGCACGTAGGATCAAAAGTCTGAAAAGCCCTCTGTTAGTATTTTCTTTCTAATAACAAACCTGGTTCTCTCACTAGCCCAAAGAACCAACACTGCCAGGAGCAATTCCAGCTGGTTTCTGTTTTGCCTCACATGACATCAGCAGAAGCTGTCATTTGAGTTTCATTTGCTAGAAATTTATAAGCAGGGATACCATTAAAAGCAGGAATGGCCCAGCTGGGCTTTCAGATCCCCGACTAAAGGAGTGGGGAGAAGGAGGGAGAAATGAAAAGTATGACTAATATCAGGAATACACTATGAAAACCCCTTTCTTTTGACTCACAAGCTGGCGGCAATGGGAAATATTTGCCAGATGGGTGCACAATTACAATCCTGACATTTTACCCGTGATTTTCTTTTTTTAAACCTGACCATGAGGAACATTTTGCCTGCCCTGTTGGCTAAATGAACAGAGTTGGGTGATGTATTTTAATGGGTTGGATAAAGTTGTAGATACTCAGGAGGAGAGCATTGGAGCAAACCACTAACGCTTTCCCATGCCCCAAAGAGAGCAGTTTGCCCCCAGGGGCTCCCTAACAGACATTCAAGTGTCAGGTAGAGTTATACTCTGAAATCTGATTTCTTTTTTGTTCTAATGGGAACATTCCCATTTAAATATATGTACACTGAGAATATCCAAGTGGCCTATCACCTGATAACCTAAGTTTATATAGACACGTTAAGGCTCTGGTTAGATATTGCACCAATATACAGAAAATATATAACAAAACACACAGAGGCATACAAATAAACCCTTAGAATCAACCAGAGCTAGGTTTTGCTCTAATACACAGACCTACTATCCATGTAAACAGCTAAGAGAATTTGCGCTATGTCCCACTCGTGATAAACATCACAAAGAACTTTGCTCTGAGTAATATTTCAAATGTACATTTAAACTTTCTGAAACAACACATGATAAATGGGCACCAGAGTTCCTCTGCCCAGATCATTAACCAAAATTTAGGCTAGCTTGGAAAACCTAAAAGATTCTCTAAGAAATGCCTTGAGAAAAGAGAGCCTGTTTCTTTTGGTGGGGGAAATGCAGGGTGTGCAGTCACCTTGTGCCTTCAGGAGGATGGGTGCTGCCCTCAGCGGCATAAGTTGATTCTCTCACCCAGGCATCTGAAAAAATCATTCCTGACTCACACTACCCAACATCAATTTATTGATCTTTTACCCAGAATTAATGGCAACAATATCCTTTTCCTCCTTGACAGCCTGGAGTAAAAAGCTAGCCTTAAGAGCCAGGGGTAGAAATTTTGGAGGGGCAGTAAGAGGGAAAGAGAAGACATGAAGAGGAGAAGGAGCCATTTGCACATCACTGATAAAATCTGCCCTTTTATTTGGCTCATTCCTGCCCAAAGCCCTCATTTGGTGGTGGCAAGTGATGGCCAAAAGAGAGGGTTGCTGAGATGCATCTGTGACTTACTCAACACGAGTGGCACTCAGAACCACAGACCAAGGGCAAGTAGGGACAGCTTGTCTCCTTTTTCACACACTGGTGCACAGGCACATGCACGTACGCATACACATTTTACAGAGCCCCCGGAGAAACTGACATCTAGATTTCAAATTCAGGTGTATTTCTAGAGTAGCGGAAATTGAAGCAATTAACTCAGTTTCTCACATTCCACCCTTTGGCTCTTCCTAGTAGTTGGACAGCGATGGGAGAGGTAGGCTTTAAGGGGAGAAGATTTCTGATAGCTCATTTTAAAAGGATCCATGAAGGTCACACTAATAAAGACCCTTCCCTACTCCCAGTCATCCCCACTCCCCACCCAAGCTGTCTTTTTTTTGAGCACTCCAGTGTTGATATAGACCTAATTAGGGAAAGAGGGGACCTCTGCTATTGTCCCATAGACAAGATTCTAGTTCCTAAATCAGACAGACAGAAACCCTTTTAATAAGATGTGACTGAAGTCAATGCACTTCCTTTTAGGAATTTCATCATTCTTTTCATCCTTGGGACTTGGTAAAAGGGAGCTCTGTCCCGAAATATCCCTTGGAAGAGAGGGGAAGAAATGGGGGAAGGGTCCCTACAGGTCTGGAAGAAGCTGACTACAGGTGTTCTCCTGGGCTCATGTCTAGGGTCCCCCAGCCATTGACTTTGTGCCACAGGGCCATGAGTTGTGTGAGCAGAACTTCGTAGGGCACTAAACCAGAAGGAGCTATTGGCTTGCTGCCCTCTTTTGCCAGACTTCTGAGCTTCTTGACACAGTACAGGTTCAGCCACAATCTGGCATCTAGCAATATGATTTTTATATAACTAATAAGACAGACATTAACATGCCCTGCCTCAGCTCATAGAACAACGCCAAGGAGAAGGCTACTTACAAGGAGCCTTCGTTTGCCTTCAAAGGACCCCAGCAGGTCGGCCACTGACTTCTTGGGACTCTGTGTGAAGTGTTTGTTGGTGGGTTTCTGATAGCCATCCTGTTCTGTTTTACCTCCTTTTTTCTTCTTGCTCTTCTCTTTCTCTTGCTTGCTCTTTTTCTCAGACTTCTTCATTTGCTTTTCACTCTTAAGTAACTTGTCTGCATTCTCATTCTTCATCTTTTTTTTCTTCTCCTTCTCGGGTTTCTCAAGCTTTTCATGCTTTTTAGACTCCTTTGCTTTTTTAAGGGGAACATTCCCCACCTGCAGCTCCTCCTCCAGCTGAGAGGCAGTAGGCCGGCTGAGGTCATACTTCTCCTCATACTCATTACTAAGAATTTTGTCCTGGGCCTTCTTTTTGGGAGGTTTCTCCTTTGCTGGCTTGGGAGGACCTGGCACCACATTTGGGTCTCGATGGCCATGTTCCCGCCTGTCCATGCGGTTGTCCCGGAAACGGCCTGGGCCAGCAGCCCTTGTGCTGGGCTCTGAAATGGTGGTGGGAGGGGCATCTGTGAAGCTCTCCAAGCTGGTGGCCTTGCTGGGTCTCCTGGTTGTCTGTGGCCTCTCCCTGTGCTGATCCTTCCGGGATGGAGGGTAAAGATTCTCTGAAACTGAGGGTCTCCTGGCAGTGGTCACCTCAGTGGTTGTAGGAGGCCTGTGGGAGGGTGAGGGGGTCCAGGGCCTCTGCGTGGTGGGAAAGGCAGTGGTGGTCATAGGTCTTGCAGCAACTGTTACCGCCCGGGACGTGGACCGAGTAACTGTTGTGGCTGGAGCAGGAGGAAGGATGGTGGCCCTGGGGGTTGAGGGAGGTGGGGGCAAAGCTGGTGTAGTGGCAGCCAGTTTTCTCAGGACCTTCACCCGACTCTCTCTGGTTGGTGGGACTTGTGCTCTCCTGGGATCCTCTTTCCTCTTCTCGCTGCCCAGGCTCGGCCTTCCTGCTCCACCTCCACCATCATTCCCCTCCTCCACCACCTGGCCCTCTACACCAGCTGCCTTACATTTCTGGACAAAGCCCTTCTGCCTGATCTTCTCGATCCTACGGATGGGGCCTTGGTCGATGACCTCGTACATGGCTTCCAGCCTAACGGGGTATGGGTAGCGCTCCTCCACCTGCAGCGTCTTCTTCAGCAGCACCATGCCAAACTTGCCCTTCTCCAGCTTCAGGAAGTTCATCAGCTTAGGGATGAGGCTGGGGTCCAGGGTCTGCTCCAGGATCTGGCCCTCACTGGTGATCCTTCTCACCTTGCCTCCTTCCTCGCCTGCCTGGTGGAAGAGCACAATCTGTTGGATATGCCTCTCCGCCAGCTCACAGTACACATCGTCCTTCAGCAGGCTCATCATGAGGCGGTAGTAGCCTTCCGAGGCGTGAGGGGCTGAGATGACCCACACTCTGTTCTTCCCTGCAAAGCTGGCAAGGATGTTGGGAGAGCTGGATCCCGAAGGGAAACGCAACATTCTTGACCGAGCTGAGGACCCCTCATCTCTGATCATCTCACGCGGAGAGCTCCTGGCCCCTGGTCTTTGCTCAGGTCTCATGGGGGCCCCATTGACGTCCACGCGGGCTGGCGGCTCCGTTGCGCGAGCTAGTCTCAACACGGGCACACTCCTCCTTCTCTGGAGAGGCTGAAGGTTTGGTTGTTCCAGAGTGGATCTCTCAATTCCACGAGACCTCCCAGTGTGCCTCAGAAACCGAGCTGGCCTACTACTGTCCGGAGAAACCAAAGGCACTTTCCGCCCTCCATGGCTGTGTCTGATCGTGGCGTGGGGGTGGGGTTCTGATCCACACACGAGCCACATGGCCAACAGCATAGTGAAACGGGGTCCCATTCTCCATGTCATTGTGTAATCCACTTTGCGATGCACCGAGGTCATAAGACAAAGGGGAGGGGGAAAAAAGGAAGAAAATTATTTAACTGGAAACAGAGCTGGTCATTTTCTTTTTCTGCATCTCAGCCAAGGGGAGGGGAAAAGGGTGGTTAGGGAAGAAGGAGGGAGGTCAGGAGATGGAAAATGGGATGAGATTCTGTTACTTTCAAGCCCCTATAATTTGTTAGTGTTTAACAGAGACAGTTACATTAAGCAGGAAATCCAATTCAGTTTCCCAGTCAGCATGCTTGCACTGTTTCAACTAAGGCTCTGGATGCTCCAAAGAAAATGCAAACTGGCATATTAATTATGACAACATTCACATTTCATTCCTTCAAAATAAGCGACAAAGAAACAAACAAACACACCAAAGACAGAAAGGATTACACACTTACATGGTGGCTCATAGAGATGGAATGCAGAGGGTTGCAAAAGAAATCAGAAGTTTGGTTCCCAGGACAGTTTCCTAGATGAACTACTTTTCCTCCCAGCCCTCTCTCTTTTCCGAGGGTGAGCAATACAAAAGGGGTGTGCTGTAGCTCCAGCTTTCAGAGTACCGCCACAGATCCACAGCCCGTCCTGATCTGAGAGCTGAGCCGGTTCCTTTTCTTTCTGGCTGTGTCTTTTTACCTTCTGGACAAGTAGGATGAGGTGAAAGGAGCTGTCCTTATAAGTCTTTGTATCTCCATTTGTCTGCAGTTTCTCCTTGGTCTTGTGTGTCTGTGTGTGCCAGTCCCTTGTGCCGACACAGGACGTCCCTTAAAGTCCAGTCCCGGCGATTTCTGAATCTCACTCTTTCCCTCTTTAAAGTTCCAGGATCCTTCTTATCTCCCTTTCCCCCACAGTCTGGCTTAGTCTCTTTGTTTCCGGGCGTAAAAGCACTGGGATTAATATGTTTTCCAGGCTGAGGGAAAACACAGGAATGTGATGTCGAAAAAGGACTTTTTTCTTTCCCTATGCTTCTCTCCTCCCTTTATTTCTCCCTACCTTTTTCCTCCTCTTTTTCTTCTTCTTTTTCTTCTTTCTCTTGCCTGGATTCAGTCCCAGAAATGTTAGGACTACCTCAGTTTTGCTCCAAACCAAACTCAAACAACAGCAGCCACTGGAAATCAAGGAAACTTCACTAAGAATTTAACAGATCAGCAAAACACCGCCTCCTTCCCATTTCAGCACGTTCGGAGTGGACTCAGTGAGGAGGGAGAGGGCTGTTCTTTGGGGTGGGGGAAAGTTTTGAAACTCCACACATCATCATAAATCACTCTAGAATAGGATGACTGGTGACTTAACCCCTTCCAAACCAAGTCATCGGGGTACCTTCTCTTCCAGTCTGTTCTTACACTGCACTTTGGAAGGAGAAAATTCTCAGATTTCTGCATCAGGCTACATGCTTTTCTTAGAGACAGATACTCATTTGGGTCAGGGTGCTTGGCTGTGCAGACACAGACAGTCTATATGTATTTATAGTCCCATGTGTATATTTTTATATCTTTCTGCCTGCTTTGTGCTTTTAGTTTGAGGTTGGAAAACCCCATGGAAAACATGACTAGGTTGTTTTTATTTTATGCTAATTGGGGATCATATTACTGTGTTCTTGGTCCTAGTTTCTCCTCGGCATGGAAGGAAGCTGGTAAAAGGTTAGAAATGCAGGCAATGGCTGCAAGTCGAGATTGCAGTTGACTATTACATCAGGGAATGGGCATTATGATCTCTAGCTTCAAAGATCTGGCTGCAGATGGTAGACTAAGGGCTTCCTTGGAGGTCCCGAGTCACTGATTGTTTGTGTGTGTGTGTGTGTGTGTGTGTGTGTGTGTGTGTGTGTAGTGCAATATGTTCCTCTGCAGAGACTTTAGATGTCCGAAGGGCTTCAGGCAATCCGTAGAAGTAGCCAGAAGGGAGGGTGAGGCAGCTTTGGGCTTCTGAGTCTGCCATGAGGATTCTGTCAGTGGAGAAGGAAGGGGCCTCAGGTTACATGGATATTTCTTCTGGCCATGCTGGGCGAGCTGACCTTCCAGGTCACTATTAACTGCCACCAACAGTGGCAAGCCAGGGTTCTCAGAAACCTCCTTGCAAGCTCAGTCATGCTAATAGCGACCTTCACTGGATCAAACTTCATCCCTAGTTGTTACACCTTGATCAGCCCCATCTGGCCCTGGTCACATTTGACATTTTTTCACATAAGCTATGAGCATGGAACTGAGGAAGTCCTGTATAGAGGTTAACTGTAGAGCTGCCAGGCCACACCTTAAACTCCCAGCGATACCAAGAAGGATGGCTGGCCCTGCTGTGGCATTCTCTCAGACACTTGTGAGGACAATAACAAAAGTGGACTTCAGGCAGAGACCCTCTGTCCACTGGAGTCATAGATTGCAGCCTTCATGGCATTCACCTGTTGGGCTGACCAACCTGGCCTTGAGCTAAGTTGGAGGGTCCTAGATGTTACTTCCTTTCTCATAATTTCCTAATGCATCCTACCCTATCCTTACTGGGCTTTCTCCCTTCTGTCTTTTCATTTCCTTTTCTCTTCTCTGCTTATAACAACCACCCTTTATGGACCATTTTCATGTGAAGCTTTGGGCTTAGTATTTTCGTGAATTCTTTTATTTAACCCTCACAGTATCCTTACGAAGTAAATAGAATGATCCTCATTTTATAGATGAGCAAACTGAGGCTTGGTGAGTTTAAATAAATTGCCTATTGTCCCATAAACGGTAAGCAGGAGCTCTGAAATGTGAACCCAGGTTTAGAACAGCCTACAAAATGTGATGCTATCCTGCCTCTCTCTTTCATTTTCTACCCATGCCTTCAGTTTTTTCTCTTCCTTCAATTCCTTTTTGCGTTTCCTATGTTCATAGAAGAGTTTCATTTATTTGTTCAACCAGAGTACTTATACTTTCAGAGTCCTAGTGTCTGGAATAATTGTGTAACAGTACTTTTTGTTTTTCTCAATAGGTCCTTAAAGTCCTTTATTATTTTCCTCGAATAAGTCATGACTTACACAAACCTCTCCGTGATGTGCACAGCATTCGTCACCTGTGCGCTGGTAAAGCTGAAATACAGCCCCTTTAGCAACCTAGAGTTGACCCTGAGGAGCCATCCCAACCCTGAGTTGTGCCTGTCTTCCTAGGACCTCAGGCTTTCTTCCCTCTGTGAGCTTCAGTCACCAGATGGCGCACTAAACACACACATCAGAGGGGACCTAACACTCCACCACCTCCATTAGTCCCCATCCCACACCCAGCGCCTTCTGCCAGTCTCTTCTCACACACAGATACATACACACACACTGGCAAAGTGGGGCTTCTCATGTTTGTTTTCATCTCAGTGCCCAAACCCTTACCTGGGGCTTCAGAAAATCCTCCTGAAGAAGTCTGGTAGGCACATACCTAATAAGAGCAATGAAAAATTCTCATGCATTCATTTCCGGTGAGGCCTGTAATGATTAATGGCTTGTAATGATTCTCAATTCCAAGTCTGTGATTTAAGAGCTCTGTATTTTCTGAGTCCCCCATTTAGATATTTCTATTTTTCTGCAATCTAAGAAAGAAACAATTAACCAATTAGTGCTAGGGGTTGGGCAGGGATGGGGGTGGTGGGGGTTAGCGATATCTGAAAGGAAGATATTAATGTTGAGTCAGAAAAAGATAAAAGGAAGAAAATTTTAAAGTAGACTTTAGAAATGCTAATTTGGGAATTAATTGACAGGAAACTACCTGACATCGGTTTTGTAGTAATTTGTGGGGAGGAAAGGAAAGAATGCACACACCAGAACTGCTTTAGAGAAACTAGGGTGGGGATAGTTATCTGATGAAAGCTGGAGTGAATGTAAGAAGGCATCCAAAAAGGAGCGTGCTAACTGGTCAGACCCACACTAATGCAAGAGTTCAGCGACCTGGGACCAAGGCTCAGGGTAACACATTGTGCCAGGCACGCTAGAGAAACCAGGGTTTCTGTCACATGCTGTTGATTCTCTTGCACGGAGTAACTCTCAGGGATGTTACTGAACTGAATTCAAAACATTGTTCTATTGCTCAAAAAAAGTATTTGCTTAAGACGAAACAAGAATAAAAAGAAAAGGAGGGAAAGCAACAGGCTCTTCAGTGTGATTTTGGAGGGAAACCACCTCTCCTGCTCTGTGATCATCAGTATCCCCAGCAAGAAAATTCGCTGAGCCGTTTTATCACATCTTTGTGGCAGAGGCACAGATACTCACACTGAGGATGCTGCTATGTTTTTCTTTTCCATTTGCAGAACTCTATCAAATGTTCAGTCTTAGGCAGGATTTGTGTCCTTCAGAATGAAAAAAGAATTCTTCTCTTTCTCAGTATTTGCCATGTAGGACAGACTAAAGAAATCAGTTGCCAGGTCAGAAAGCCGAGGCTGACTATGAATGCAGGGTGCTGCTGCAGCCCAGGTGATACCAGTGAGCTGGGGGGTTCCCAGGTGTCGGTGGGACCTTGACCCCAGCTGGTGTCCAGGCTCTTGACACCGTCAAAAGAATGAATTCAAGGATATTCTAACCTGTCACGTCAAGAGTCTCCTCAATTGTGATGACCATGCCTTTTATGGGAGCTGCCAGGGCCCTCAAGCCCCTTCAGTCCTCAGTTATGGCCATTACGGCACCGGCTTTCCTCCTCTCCCTTCAGAGCTGAGGGCAATTCCTTTTCCAATGGCCCTCCTGCTTGCAGTGAGGAAAGGGTCTGGGTGGGCTTCCTTGGCTGGCACAGTCCTTGCTCCAGTGTCCTGACTTCTCACACTTGGAGCAGCAACCGTTGCCTGCAGGTTTGCTATTGAGCCTGTTTGGTCTGCAGTGAAGAGTCTTTCTGGGTGACCCTGAGATTGCAGGGGACTCTTTACAGTGCTGCTATCATTTGGGCTGGCTGTCTATCCCATTTTTTGCCATTCTGGGTCATTTCAGCCATTTCAGCCCTTCAGCCAATAGAGCCCCGTCTCTATTATTGAATACCCCGAAAGCCACATCAAATATGTCATTAATAGGCATGTAGAGTCCCAAAGCCAATTTCTATAATGTTCTTCTTCTGTCAGGTACTGACTGGCTAATAAAGTGTGTCTCTAGTACAATTTGGCCAGCATCAGTACTGAGGTCAATGTTAGTATATATTCTTAGGGTCTCCACAAAGGCACCCCTGAAACAAAGCTGAATTTCAATCCTTTTCTTATTTCTTTTTCTTTATTATTATAGTTCACAGGCTTAGTGGTATATTGTTTCATTCCCTCCACTAAACAAGTCACCATATGATTTTTCTTAGATCAACCTGGCCCTGTTGATAGTTCCAGTAAGGGTCATTGCTAAGCATGGATGTGGCTCCCCACAGTGTATTGTTCAAGATCCCCAGCAGACAAGTTGTAAGCATAAGCCTGGGCCTCTACCCAAATACACTGCTTTTCCCCAGTGGTGCAGATCGTGGACAAGATAATATGAATATCTCCCCAAGTTAACTCAAATAAGCCCAAAACTCCTCCATGAATTTAGTTGGATCCTCTAAAGATCGGCCCAACCTCTGCCTGCATTGTGCTAGATCACACACTGAAAGAGGTACGTGTACCCAGATGATCCCAGCATCCCCTTTGGCCACCTCTCTAAATGGGCATAACGTAGAACGGTCAGGAAGGTAAGAGGTGCCACGGCAGGTAACCCCAGCAGGGCTCCGTTCCTTTGGCAGGGAAGCATATATAGGTTGGTAAGGAGATAGACTTGTGGGAGTTTGGGGGCTGGAGATGGTAGAAACAGCAGCCTCTCCCCCCTAGAAGTTCACAGCCCATTGGGAAAGATAAATATTATACTCTCCACAGCAGTGCTGCCAACTTTCTCTGCACGTAAAATTTCAGTGCTGACTATGGCTGCAGCCCGTATGCACAGAGTTCATTTCTGTTGGAGAATTTGCCTCTTCAATTCCTTGAGCAGGCTTTCCACTGAAAGAGGCTTGCCATGGCAGCAACCGTGTGTCACCTGTAAGATCTTGCTTGGATATCCTTTTGGCTCTAGAGTCCCCAAGAGTTCCAGATACTCTTGTCTGGCAGACAAGTGCTATATGTCATTTTCCCAGTCCCAATCTCAGCCCTGCACCAGTCTTGCTAGGATTGCCCTATCCTTCAGTGGTCGGTTCACTGTACTGACCTTGCATGGCAATGTTGACCACATCACTTAGAATATCAGCTTACATAAGAAAGTGTGTACCGACAGGATGGCAGCTCATTCATTCGACAAATATTTACTCAATGCAAGGCACTATTCTACTCAATAGGGATCCACCAACGAACATTCCCTGACCCCAGGGAGCTTACATTACAATGGTGGGAAACAGACAATAAAAATAAAAACAAATATACCTAAAACTACCTATGTACTTAAAATAATTTTTTTTTTTAAAGGAAAGGAGTAAAAGTTGATGAAGGGGAAGAGGCCATTTTAGATACCTTTATCCAAAGAAAAGGATTTTAAGTGAGAATGGAAAGCAAGTCACTCAAGTATTGGGAGAGGGGAAGAACATTCAGAGTAGAGGGAACGGTGAGTGCACAGGCACTGACACCAGGGCTATTTGACAAGCGTGCTCCAGAAGAGCGATGTTGGCGGATTTTAAGCAAGGATGTAGCAAAGCTTGATATGTGACTGAAAAGGAATGCTAGGAATGCTGCCTGGAGAATAGAGTATGGTGGCAAGAATGACAACAATTAACCAACTGCTGAGGAAGATAATGCAGTGGTACAAGTGAAAGTTACAGTCTATTGAACCAACGCTGTAGCACGGTAAGTGCAGAAAAGTCACGCGATTTGGTATATATATTCTGAAGACAGTGGTGACAGGAGCAGTTTGGGGCAGAAAGAATCAAACATTTTGAAATTTCTGTCAGACACTCTGATACAGATGTCAAGCAAGCAGTTAGATACATGAGACTGGATTTTGGGGAGGACTGAGGCTGAAATTATAAATTTGAGAGGCTATTTAAAGCAAGCTTGTCCAACCCATGGCCCATGGGCCACACGCAGCCCAGGATGGCTTTCAATGTAGCCCAACACAATTTGTAAACTTTCTTAAAACATTATGAGTTTTGTTTGTTTGTTTGTTGTTTGTTTTTAGCTTATCAGCTCTCGTTAGTGTATTTTATATGTAGCCCAAGACAATTCATCTTCTTCCAGTGTGGCCCAGAGAAGCCAAAAGATTGGACACCCCTGATTTAAAGCCTAAGGCTAGAATAAATTACTTAGGGACTGGTAGAGGAAGAAAAAGAGTAAAGGACATGAAAGAGGAACAACTAGTGTGATGGGGGAAAGGCAGGAGCACGCAGTGTTTTTCAGTGGCCGGAAGCTGGGACCATGTTACTTCTTTGGCCCTTTCTCCATAGGTCCTTGCTACATGTGTCCAGATTCAGCTTATTCATCAGGGTCCAGGCCCTGCATCACCTCCTCCACAGGGTTTTCCCAGATGCTCCAACCCAGACAGCTCCCTCTTCTCTGAGAAGCAATTCTGTGGAGCATCACTCATCTGATCTTTTTGTACTGCACGCACAGGTTCATGTTCTTCTAAGCAGATCTTTAGCTTCTAAGAACATGGATTATTCTTACATTATTTTTCATCCTCCTTATCATTCTGGTATATAGTAAAGGTACAAGAATTTTAAGTGCATGTCAATCAAATACATTTAAAAAAAAGATGGAAAAACCCTAGAAGCCAACCCAACTATGAATTATCACTTTAAAGAGGGAAAGAAAAGAAGAAAAAAACTCGACACTGCTTTTGAACCAGGGAGCCTCTTTAGCCTCTATGTACTAAATAATAAGAGTGGAAACAGAAGACATAGCACTGTAAATAATCAAAATTAAATCTCTTTTTTTTTAAAATTTGAGATGGAGTGTCATTCTGTCACCCAAGCTGGAGTGCAGTGGCACTATCTCAGCTCACTGAAATCTCCACCTCCTGGGTTCAAGTGATTCTCCTGCTTCAGTCTCCTGAGTAGCTGGGATTACAGGCATGTACCACCATGCCTGGCTAATTTTTTTTTGTATTTTTAGTAGAGACGGTGTTTCACCATGTTGGCCAGGCTGGTCTCGAACTTCTGACCTCAGGTGTCCCCCTGCCTCGGCCTCCCAAAGTGCTGGGATTACAGGTGTGAGTCACCGTGCCCAGCCTACATTCACACTGTGTGCAATCACAACCACTATCCATCTCTAGAACTTTTCCATTATCTCAAACTGAAACTTGTTACCCACTAAACAATAACTTCCTGTTCTCCCTTTTCCTTAGCCCCTGGTAACCACTATTCTACTTTCCATTCCTTTGAACTTGACTGCGAATAGTTATTTTTAATGAATGAAATGTGCCTACCACAATGCTAATACTCAGTTAATGGTGGAGGAAATAATACCTGCACAAGAGCAGTCATAAACTCTTAACTTCCAGCCTAAGGCAAAAGGCTATCAAAACAACATAGATGGCATGCATCTGTAGTTCCAGCCACAAGGGATGCTGAGGTGGAAGGATCGCTTGAGCCCGAGTTTGAGGCTATAGTGAGTTAGGACCACAACACTGTACTCCAGGGTCAGAAGGAACTCAAGGGTCAGACAAAGGAGCTAAGCACCTAACACAAACAGAAATTACTGAAAAATAGTAGATTTACCTGTTAAGTATTAAGTATTGCCATGCCAATTTGTCATGAAATCAGAAGCCAGGGCAATATGTGCACTTTGTGTCTCCTGTTTGCTATCAACTCTATGGCTGCAGTAGTCTTTCAGTTGGTCTTCCAGCCAGCAGACTGATCCTCTCTAATCCATCCTCCAGTGGCCATCACTATAATTTTCCTAAAATATCAGTGTTTCATTCCTGCTGCAAATTCCTCAACATTTTTCTCATTGCCCTCAAGTTACATTTCAGCATCTTAATGAGGCTCACAAGCCCTCCCATGATCTATTCCACTTGTATCTTGTTGGCTTCCCTACACTGTTGCATGCCTACTCTTCAGACCAGCTCTCTCACCATTCCTAAGACACTTCCTCTCTCACATCTTGGCATTCATGGTTATAATATTCCTTCCATCTTGAAAGCTCCTTCTTCTTCACCCTGGATCTGCCTGTAAATTTTTATTTACCCTTCAAGACTCTACTCAAATGTCATGTCATAAAACTTAGAATAATTTTCTGGCTTCTCTCCAACCAGACTGAATTTGGTGCCTCTCTCTATACCTCTGTAAGAACCTATGGGTTTCACTTTTTAACATGTATCATTTCTAGTCTGTTCCTCTACTCTAAACATTAAGCATTTTGAAGGTAAGGACTATGTCCTTACCATCTAGCACAGTTTGATTAGCAGATGGTAAACTCCCAATTACAATTTGTTGAATGAGTGAATGATATAACAAATAAATGCAAACTCATAAGCTTTGTATTCAAGGCAGCAATTCGGAATAAGCAGAGAACTGTTTTCTAGTTTAGTCAGAAAAGGAAACTCAATGATTAAGCAAACATTGATAACTGTTAAATATAAATGTGAGAACCTCTGACTATGCCTAGGTATTTGTATTTTATTTCTTTAAACTCACCCAAAGTTCAGCATTACTTAAATATATTTACATTTATATTTATATCTATATCTATCTACACACACAAGAAAATATATATGTTTACAGATACATACATATCTGTAAATATGTATATACACATACAAACACACGAGCAAACATGTATGTATTTGTGTGTGCAGATATATACACACATATATATACATGTACATATCTGTAAATTGCTGTACCTATAAGGTTCACGCTTAGTGTTGCTATTATCTCATCCTTGCAGGGAATAGTTTTTCTTCTCAAAGAATACAATGAGATATTTTTTACTCCATGGCCGTTTCAAATATGTGCCAAGTAACCAATCAGATACTGTGAAATGACATCGTATGATTTCTGAGCATAGGTCATAAAAGACATTGTGAGTTCTGCTTCTCCTTTCTTGGATAACTTGCTCTGAGGAAAGCCAACTGCCATCCTGTGAAAACACTCAAGTAGCTCCTTGGAGAGCTCCATGTGTTAAGGAAATGAGGCTTCCTGGCAACAGCCAGCCCCGACTTGTCTTCCTCATGAGTAGGCGATCTCAGAAACACATTCCCCAGCTCCATTCCAGGCTTTGGGTGACTACAGCCCTAATGAACTTCTCAACTGCAACCTCATGAGAGACCCCAAGACAGAACCACTCAGTTATGCTGCTCCCAAATTCTTGACCTACAGAAACTGTGTGAAATAGTAAATGTCTATTGCTGCTTTAAGTTTGGGGGTAGTTTATCATGTAGCAATAGATAACTAATATCCTTGACATATATGTTGGGGAGGTTCACACATTTTTAAAAACATAAAGAATGTTTAAAAGCAACTGAAAGCAATAAAAAATTCATAGAATTGACTCCGTTGCTGGGTTGCAAAGAAGACATCAACTTGAGTATCCTTTTCATTATTATCCAAACCAGGTTTGTGAGAGTGAAAGAGGAACACTTTTAATAATTATAAGAGAACACCAGGTATAAACTGATATGGTTACAGGAAAACCAGGACGTGCAGTCACCCTATATGTCATCTGACCTGAAAAGAGATCGGCCAAAAAAAAACTGTCACTGGGTGTAACCAGTGAAGAATGGTGTAACCAGCTCAGGCTGTGAGAAGCAGCCCAGGACACCAGAGAAGAGGCCTGGGAACTTTTTGGACTAAAATGCAGCATGAAATCAAAAATAAAATCTGGAGAATTGAGCAAAAAAAGATGTTGCTTTCTCAAGTGAGCAGAGAACTTCAGAGAGATAACTCAAGGCTCCCCGGGCCTAGAAGTTCCCTGAGCTGAGACATAGGTAGTGATCCCGGTAGTAACAGTGGAAATCGAATGACGGTCTGAAGTTGGATCCAGTTGAAAGGAGTAATAAGATGCCTACAATGTAATATCTGAACGGAACTTGCTACCCTGAGATTTCCTCCTGCAAAGAAGTTTTTGAGCTCTAACCACCAGATGAGTATGACACAGAAGACGCCCTGGGGAAGTCCAAGAGGAATGCGTGGCTTCAGGGCTGTGATCATCAGGAGAAAACCACTTGGCGGTTTGAGTGTGGGCTGCACAGACTTACTGGAATTATGAAGCATGCTAGACACACCTCACAGGGCATATTGAATCGTGAACATTCCCATATATGAATGCAGAGCAGAGCCACAGAGCCACAGAGCCACAGAGCCACAGAGCCACAGAGCCTTTGCTTCTAGTTAAACAGCAGCTTAGTAGCATGATTTGGAAATTGGGAAGCAGTGATTCCATTAATTAAGGCTTTTAACAACTTGGTTATTAAAAAGTTTGCCTGGGTCTAAACTTGGAATAAGATGGAAAGAATTTGTTTTTACCATGTTGGGCCTAAATTAACCTGTCTATACAAAGAGTTGCTTTTTTTAAGAAAAAGAAAAGGCAGAAAGAAGATGTGGTTTAAGTTTTATTTTAAGAACAAAATAGCTTATTTTATATATATTTATTTATTTATTTATTTATTTTGAAACAGAGTTTCGTCTTGTTGCCCAGGCTAGAGGACAGTGGAGCGACCTCGGCTCACTGCAACGTCTGCCTCCCAGGTTCAAGCAATTCTCCTGCCTCAGCTTCCCAAGTAGCTGGGATTACAGGCACGAGCCACCACGCCTAGCTATTTTTTTTTTTTGTATTTTTAGTAGAGGTGGGGTTTCACCATGTTGGCCAGGCTGGTCTCAAACTCCTAACCTCAGGTGATCCACTCTTCTCAGCCTCCCAAAGTGCTGGGATTACAAGCATAAGCCACCTTGCCTGACCCTTATTTTTTTTTTAAATTGTGGCTTTAATTTTATTTGTAATTTAATAGTGTTTCAAAATAGATGGCCATTAAAACATGACATATGTACACCTATACATGGTGAACAAGTATATCTGAAGTATCGAGATTTTTGTACAAGTGATTATGGTAGAAATAGAGCATAAAACAATATCTTAAATCCAGAAGTTATGTTTGAGTTTTTTGAAAACAAATATTTTATTATGTGCAAGTGAATAATATCCACCCAGTTTATTGATATGACAGAGGTACTTGGGGAAATATTTGAAACTGTTTTATACATATTCAGAACTCGACAAACTGATGATTTAAAGAACCAATTTATCTCCTGTTTTTCAGTTACAACACAGCCAGTTAAATGTTCACTCAACTATTCAAATTCAACTTACTTCTGTGGAAAAAATAACCCAGTTGCTTTTCTTTCTCCATTTTCTTTACTGTGCTTTCCAGCGTCCTTTCAGCTACTTTCACATGCCCAAATATTAGAGAATATTTCAGCTTACTGTAAGGAAAATGTTCTATAAGAGCTGTGTAAAGATGGGGAGAGATGTTTGGGGAGGCAGAGCGCACCCTGTTGGAGAAGGTGTTAAATTAAAGTGGGAGGAGAGATCCTTAACAGAGAACTTAAGCATTGGGTGCCTTTTATAAAATGTATGAACGCAGCTGTTGGTCATAAATATACAACCTTTGGGACAAGGTAAAGTGTTTGAAGGTAAAGTGTTTGAAGAACGGGTTCTGAGGTACCATTCTCTGTGGTAGTTCTTCAGTTCCTTGTTCATCATTAGGAGAAAGGGCTTAGCCTCTGGCTGCCTTCGTTGGTTACATAATCTTTTCATCCCTGAGGGCCCAAACCTAAGGCACTGGTTGCTTATTTGAATGAAGAGCATTTTAAATTCTGGACTTTGAATTTGTTAAAAGCTTCTCTGGTTGGTTTGGTATCATTTTCTTCTATGTTGATAAATTCATGCCAGATATATTTATTTAACACAACGACTTTTACGTGAGGTAATAGGACAAAGTCTTCAGCTACCTATCTTGTTCCTACTTCATTAGTTCTCCTTGCCTTGGGAATGGGTAGCTTACCCTCATCTTTGCCCCGACTCCAAACACATCCAGCGCCAGCAATGAGAACTGCTCTGTGGGACATACCAAGACAGTGTCTCATGCTCTCTGGCATTCATCATAGAAAGCTGATGTCGATTACAAATATGTAGATCTTTCTCTTTGTGTTTGTCATCCAGACACCCTGCGAAGGCTGGCAAAAACTGTTCTTATTCTCCAAATATTCACTGGCATGTATTTGTGTAGTAAAATTATGTTTCGGGTTTGGAAATTTTTTAAAAAAATGAACATCTGTTATTCTCTTTCAGTGGAGAGGTTCTCCACACAGCTGAGCAGGGCAACTTGGCTTCATCCACCATCTCTGTAAAGTCACAAATGGAGATTGTCATCCAGCAGCTTTTTGTTGATTGGCTGACCAGCTGCCACACATCTCCCACAGCTGGTTTGGCTCTGAGAGGCTCATGGGAGAAGAGACGGTCAGGGTCAGCTTGTTCTGTGCACACAGCCCATGGGAGCTCCAGGAGCAGGGATAGATGTTTCGATCAGTCATTACTGAATGCTAAAGTCACAGCCCTGAGTGGGTGTGAAGGAGGGAGAGGGTTTGGTATGTGCATTTTAGGATGTTGAATCATAGCAGCTTAGTTTTTAGAGCAATCATTTTTACCTCCTGGTGTTTCTCTTCCCTATTTCTATGATATTAAATTATAGAGAATGTGACCTGTGCTAAGGTAAATGTACTAAAAAAAAAACTGCTTTATTTTTTTCCAAAGAAATAAGATCTTTGGGTCCATTTTATGAGTTCCATATTATTTCGAGAAGGAAGTTTGTCTTCAATATGTCTCCGTACTCCTGAATACAAAAAGACTTCAGGTTCCATAGACCACTCGAACTGTGAGCTTCTAGACCCTGTATTTCAAGAGGGCCAGAACACAAGGTTAAAAGCACTCTTTCCAAATTCTTCAGCAAAATTATATTGACAGTCATAACGATACATCCTATACGCAGTTGTAGGTTTGTAGGTTACTCTTCCTGACTGAGGGCACACTATTTCTGATTCACAGCTCCAGCCGAGTTATTGTCTTGCTCAGTTTCCTCCAGTGGCTCACAGCTGTCAAAAGTACAGGTCACACTGTCTAGCTCAGCATTCAGGATCCTCTATGTTCTGATCCTCTGATCCCAAACGACTCGTCCAAACTCGTTGCCAACTACTGCCGTTCATGCCTCTTTCAATCGAACCAAATGCTACATACTGTTTTGTTACTGTTGTTGCCCCTCATTCTCTCACTTCTGCACCTTTGCATGTTGTTCCCTGATCTCCTCAAGTCCAAATGCCCCCTAATTGTCTAGATCCAGTTCAAATGCATCTGCTCCATGAAGTCTTCCCTGAGCCCTCTCCAACTGGACCAATCTCTGTCTCCTCCAAATACCAAATCCCTTTCCCCATCCCTCTCTCAAAGCACCTGTTAGTTCTTTCTGCCTGGAGTTACATTAATAGCTCATAGTGCCAGTTGTCCTACCTTCCTCCAGCAGGGGCAGGCAGAACCTATGTCTAGTTTACCTTTCGGTTTTCTTAGGACCTTACAAATAGTGTGTGCTTGATATATTTTTGTTTCAAATACAGCAATTAATGTTTGTAGAGAACTTCAGAATTTACATTCTGAATTTAGGTTAACATTCATGACTTCACTACATTTTCAAAAGTGAAAGTAGAAAGAACAGGATTTTTAAATAGCAAATAAGGAGAAGAGAAAGGCAACTAACTTTTAATCAGAATTAACTTTTACTTATTTATCGAACTATTGTTCATATCGTTATTAATATCTGCCTCTTCTGCCATACTGTTAAACTCCATGAAAACAAGAACCATGCCTATTTTTTCACTGCTATATTTCTATTGCCCAGCACATTGCCAGATACGGTGTTAAAAAAGACAAACATTGTTGAATGAATAAGTGAGTGAATACCATCAGCCAAGCAGTGGATTGAGTGTACTATATTTACCGTTTTACTCACTGCAGATATTATCTTCATTTCACAGCCAAGGAAATGTAGTCTCCAGGGCACACAGTGCTTATGTTTGTAGCTGGAATTGAGACCCTATAATACCCTTCAACTCGTATTATTTTATTAAAACCCTTATAAAACTCTGTTTATATGATTAGATTATACGATTATAGATAGCGTGTGGTTTTGCCTCACACAATCAGCTTCCCATGAGGTAGGTGCCTTTAAGTTGTTTTTCTTTTATTGATGTTATTGTTGTTGTTTACCCTAATTGCTTTCTAATTCCATTTTTTAAAAGAATTGTTCAGAATTACTGTAACTTGACTTAAATATTTGTCTTCGTAAATTACAGACACCAGAGTTAAAAATAGTGGATAAGGTGTTAGTCACTATTGCCAAGTCCAATAGTATCATTGTGTGAGGGTAGTTGGGGGTGCATTCTTTGAAGGGAGGGGATACTTTTCTAAAGATTTCTCTCCCTCTGCTGTAGTTCCCTACTTTCCTCTAAAATAACTGTTTTTTTAAATCTAAGAGTAAATAATAATTAAATTCCCATCTCAATTTATTTTGTGCTAAGTAATCCAGAGGAATATTCATAGTTACATTTTGGTGATCCTCTTTGAAGAGAGGAAATGAATATGTGCTAAGTGACCTCTTCGTCAGGCCAGAATTTTTTTTGTTGTTTGTTTGAAATGAAGACTCGCTCTGTCACCCAGGCTGGAGTGCAGTGGCGCTATCTCAGCTCACTGCAACCTCCACCTCCTGGGTTCCAGTGATTCTTCTGCCTTGGCCTCCTGAGTAGCTGGGATTACAGGCACGTGCCACCATGCCTGGCTAATTTTTGTATTTTTAGTAAAGATGGGGTCTCACCATGTTGGCCAGGATGGTCTTGAACACCTCAAGTGATCCGCCCACCTTGGCCTCCAAAGTGCTGGGATTACAGGTGTGAGCCACCACACCCATACCAATGCCAGAACTTTTTAGGTGAATAACCTAATAAAGTAAATATTATTATCACTGATATGTTATTTTATTTATTTATGTATTTATTTAATTATTTATAATTTCGACTTTTATTTTAGATTCAGGGAGTACAAGTGAAGATTTGTTACATGGGCACATTGCACGATGCTGAGGTTTGGGGTACCATTGATCCTATCACTCAGGTAGTGAGCATAGTACCTAATAGTTTTTCAAGATTTGTCCCTCTCTCCCTCCCTCTCCACTGTAGTAGTCCCGAGTATCTACTGTTCCCATCCTTATGTCCATGTATACTCAATGCTTAGCTTCCATTTATAAGTGAGAACGTATAGTGTTTGGTTTTCTGTTCCTGAGTTAATTCATTTAGGATAATGATCTCCAGCTGCATCTACATTGCTGAAAAGGACAAGAGTTTGTTCTTTTTATGGCTGTGTAGTGTTCCATAGTGTATATATACCACATTTTCTTTATCCAACCCACTGTCGATGGGCACCTAGGTTGAGTCTATGTCTTTGCTATTGTGAATAGTACTGCAATAAACATACAAGTATACAAGTATATGTGTCTTTTTGGTAGAATGATTTATTTTCCTTTGGGTATTTACCCAGTAATGGGATTGCTGGGTCGAATGGTAGTTCTGTTTTAAGTTCTTTGAGAAATCTCTAAATGGCTTTCCATGGTGATTAACTGATTTACACTCCCACCAACAACATATAATGTTCCCTTTTCTCCACAGCCCCACCAGCATCTGTTGTTTTTTGACTTTTTAGTAATAGCCATTCTGACTGATGGGAGATGGTATCTCATTGTGGTTTTAATTTGCATTTCCCTGATGGTTAGTGATGTTGAGAATGTTTTCATACATTTGTTGGCTGCTTGTATGTCTTCATTTGAGAAGCATCCATGTCTTTTGTCTATTTTTTAATGGGGTTATTTGTTATTTGCTTGTTGAATTGTTTAAGTTCCTTACAGATTCTGGATATTAGACCTTTGCCAGATGCATAGTTTGCAAATATTTTCTACCATTCTGTTTACTCTGTTGATAGTTTCTTTTGCTGTGCAGAAACTCTTTATTTTGATTAGGCCTCACTTGTCAATTTTTGGTTTTGTTGCAATTGCTTTTGAGGACTTAGTTATAAATCCTGTCCCAAGGTCAAAGTCCAGAATGATGTTTCCTAGGTTTTCTTCTAGTATTCTTAGAGTTTGAGGCATTACATTTGAGTCTTCACTTGGTCTTAAGTTAATTTTGCATATGGTGAAAAGTAGGTGCAGTTTCATTCTTCTTTATATGTCTAGCCAGCTATCCCGGTGCCATTTATTGAATAGGGAATCCTTTCCCCATGGCTTAGTTTTGTTGACTTTGTCAAAGATCAGATGGCTGTAGGAGTGTAGCTTTATTTCTGAATTATCTATTCTGTTCCATAGGTCTATGTGTTTGGGTTTGTACCAGTACCATAATGTTTTGGTTACTCTAGCCCTATAGTGTATTTGAAATCAGGCTTCCAGCTTTGTTCTTTTGGCTTAGGATTTCATTGACTCTCCAGACTCTTTTTTGGTTCCATATGAATTTTAGAATAGTTTTTTCTAGTTCTGAGAAAAGTGACAGAGCTAGAAAAAACTAGTTCTGGTAGTTTTTGGTAGTTTGATAGGAATAGCATTGAATCTGTAGATAGCTTTTGACAGTATGGCCATTTTAATGGTATTGATTCGTCCAATTCATGAACATGGAACATTTTTTCATTTGTTTGTGTCATCTGTGATTATTTTGAGCAGTGTTTTGTAGTTCTCCTTGTCGAGATTTTTCACTTCCTTGTTTAGATGTATTCCTAAGTATTTTATTATTTTTGTGGCTATTGTGGATGGGATTCAATTATTGATTTGGCTCTTTGCTTGAACGTTATTGGTGAATAGAAGTGCTACTGATTTTTGTATATTGACTTTTGTATCCTAGAACTTTACTGAAGTCATTTGTCTGTTCCAGGAGCCTTTTTGGCAGAGTCTTTAGGGTTTTCTGGGTATAGAATCATAGCATCAGTGAAGATAGACAGTTTGACTTCTCTTCTTATTTGGATGCCTTTTATTTCTTCCTCTAGCCTGACCTTGCTGGCTAGGACTTCCAGTGCCAGGTTGAATAGGAGTGGGGAGAGTGGGCACCCTTGTCTTATTCCATTTCTTAAGGGGAATGTTTCCAGCTTTCTGCCCATTCAATATGATGTTGGCTATGGATTTGTCATAGATAGCTCTTATTTTGAGGTTTGTTCCTTCAATGCCTAGTTTGTTGAGGGTTTTTTTTTTTTTTATAATCATAAGGGATGTTGGATTGTATCAAAAGCTTTTTCCATGTCTATTGAGAGATCATATGTTTTTGTCTGTAGTTCTGTTTATGTGATGAATCATGTTTATTGATTTATGTATGTTGAATCAACCCTGCATCCCAGGAATGAAGTCAAATATGGTCATGGTGAATTAACTTTTTTTATGTCCTGTTGGATTTGGTTTGCTAGTACTATGTTGAGGATTTTTGCATTTGTGTTCATAGGGGATATTTGCCTGTAGTTTTCTTTTTTTGTTGTATCTTTGCCAGGTTTTGATATCAGGAGACACTGCATTCATAGGATGTGTTAGAGAGAAGTCCCTCCTTCTCAAATTTTTGGAGTAGTTTCAGAATTGGTACCAGTTCTTCTTTGTATAACTGGTAGAATTTAGCTGGGAATCCATCTGGTCTTGAGCTTGCTATGGCTGATAGGTTTTTTTTAATTACTGATTCAATTTCGGAACTTGATGTTGGTCTGTTCAGGGTTTCAATTTCTTCCTGATTCAATCTTGGGAGATTGTTTGTTTCCAGGAATTTATCAATTTTTTCTAGATTTCCTAGTTTCTGTGAATAGGTGTTCATAGTAGCCTCTGAGGATCTTTTGTATTTCTGTATGGTCAGTTGTAACATCACCATTGTCATTTCTTATTGCGTTTATTTAAATCTTCTCTCTTTTGTTCATTAGTAGTCTAGCTAAAAGTCTATTTATCTTGTCTATCCTTTCAAATAAACAACTTTTTGTTTCAATGATTCTTTGTATGGATTTTTGGGTCTCAATTTTATTCAGTTCTGCTCTATCATTTCTACTTTAAAAGTAAAAACACTCCTGCTTTTATTCCTAAGCATGACTTTTTAAAAATTTCAATAAAAAATTGATTTATCATTGAATGTCCAGATCTTCTGCCTTTTCTTTAATATGAAATTTGGGGAAAGATATATTTCTTCTGATTTAACAGCATTCTTCATACCTAAAGTCAAAAGGGAAAACTTTGCTTTGTATTTTTCTGAGTCTTCTTTCATAATGTTTTCACAATGTGGTTGGTGGTCAAATTATTGTGCTTGAAATTTTGTGTTTGGTTAACACAAGCATGCAAAAGAGGGAGTTTAATGTTTAGTGTCTGATTATTATTTTTATTTATTAAAACTTTTTGCCTTCTTTTTGTCATGCTAGCAGTATCTCTATCTCAACTTGCCTATAGGGAGCCAAGTTTGAATACTAATTCCTTTGAAAGGAAGAATGTTTCAATATTATGGGAATCCAGTTTATCCATATTTACAAGCTTAACTTATTCTACTTTTACTACCGCATCTAATTTGCATCTTTGATATTCACTGTGACTGTAGTCAGAATGGTTTTCTCTCAATGTATGTGCAGGCCTCAATTACTGGTAAGCAACAGGTATTGGTCAATCACAAAGTATATTAGATCAAGACAGAAGACCTTAAGGCCAAAGCTTTGTGCTTTGACCATTCCCATGAGCCCTTCTTGGTATCCACAGCATGTTCTCATTATTGTGATATGGATTTAAAGAAAGATTTTAAAAGCATGACAGATTAGCAACATTTAATCATCCTTGTATAGAACCATTACACTCAAAATGTGATCCAAAACTAACATTACACAGAATCTTTTGTAAAAATTTCTGATCCCATGGCTACCCATGCAGTGCAAAATATTTTTGTGAACACAAATTTTTCAAAGCAAAGAACTATCACAACTATAGTGTGTCTCCTTTTTACTGTCTTCATGGTCTTACTTAATAGTTGTGCTAGACACTTTCACTGCAAGAACCCCCTTGAAAGAAACATCTGTAAAGAAAGTTTAGGACATTAAAATGCCAACACCAAAAAAATTTAAAACATACCCCTAAACAGAGTTTTCTAAATAATCACATCAACTTAAATAGAAACAGAAGTTCCAGCTCTGAAGATAAGGAACTAGTCTTTTCTTTGGCTCCTTTATCTTCACACATGCTTCTGGGCTGTAGATAGCTCTGCAGAGTTTCTGGGTCCAGAGAAACCAGCATCCTTCAAGAACCACAAGGCAAGAGGAGAGGTCCTTGCAAATACCTCTAAAGCTCTGTCCATCTACCCTGTCAACTCTACCTGCCTGCATGTGATGAGAACAATTTTTTATATCATGGTTCTTAGTCCTGACCCCTCAGGATTTACAACTGTCATGAACCTTGGTGTTAACTGTCATTCCATGGTCATCAGGGTTTCCCCCTTCAGATGTCTGGTTCTGGTCTTGGAATAACTCTGGCTTACTTACAGTCATACGACCCTCCTATAAAACCCTCCAGTCTCTTTCTCCCACTGGAATTTCCTACCATAGTAGCTCTTTACTGCCCCTGCCTGATCTAAGCAGGTATAACCCTAGAAGGTTGACCCAGGGGGCGTTGACTTTCTAGGTTTGGACAAGACATACGCAATGAGCTTATTAATAATAAATGAAAATAATGTTGAAGGAAGTAGTTACCTGACTAACGTCATGATGTTCTACATACCCATAGAAGCTGTCATTCTCTCTCCTTCTTTATGTGTCTCCATCTCTCTCTCTCTCTCTTTCCTTTTTCTCTTCTCTTCTTATTCTGACATGAAGCAGAGGAATCAGAATGAGTGAAGAAGAATAGACAAAACAAAACCACAAGCACAACACGAAGGGAACAATAGTGACACCTTTAACTGATGAGAAATAAACCAGAGAATCCATGAGGGCCAGTTGAAAGGTATAAACCATTTTATACAAACATGTAAATTAATATTAAGTCCTCTATTTCGATAACTAACAGTGAGTTATAGGAAATACTTTGCAATGACCAACCATGCACAGTGTACTGCATGTTTTCTTTGCTCAGTTAGCCACATCAAAAGTGTTTTGTACAAACTACTAACGAAGGAAACACATGAGTACAGGCTAAGCATGCTTAGAAATCTCTATGATCTCTCAGTCTCCATCTTCCTGGCATAAAGATGTTTCTGTGGGGCTTGAAGCAGGAGACACACGATTACATATTTATGCACATTTATACATATATGCCTCCATTATCAGAAATTCTTCTAGAAATTTTATGAATTGCTGAGAAGAATGCTTATAATTTTAAGATAATGCTAAAGATACTAGAGAAGAAAAATTAGGAAGTTAGCAACAATCAATAAGTGGGTTTGATTGGTATTGAATGAGGGATGGTAGACATAAATAGCTCACAAAAGCCTTACAAAAGAACCTGAAACACCAAGAAGATTATTTTTCCAAAATTTGGGATTTGACAAAATGAAGACAAAACATCCATATAAATAGATAAATGGTCAATTAGCAAGTAGTTGAGATCTCACAATTCCTTAATATCTGGAAATTTAGAAACATTGAGCTATTTGGTGGTGTAGTCCCTATAATTTCATTTTTCTAATGATAATTTATATTGTTTCTCACGCAGCACTCTTGCTTTTATTAAAAATAAAATTTCATCAATTTAGAAGTAGTTCCTAAAAACATTCAGACCCAAGAGACCTGAAGAGAGTGTATGTGCCTAAAGGGGTCCATGCAAAGGTTATATTACATTATCTCTTCATCATAGACCTATCCTGGGGAAATCACAAAGGGGTTAACCCTCTATAGTTAGTTCCTCTCTCAGGGTCTGTCCCTCAGTTCTAGCTCTTCATCCATATTTTCCCGGCCTTCTTTCCTTAGGCATTCCTATCCCCTTCTATGGTGCTCTGCCCTGCCCTCAAAATCTCCATTCCTGTGCCCTTTGTGTACCCAAGAGGACAGTTATCCAATAGGATTCCTCCATCTTCATGATGGTGCTCATGAAGCCTCAAGTCTTTATGGGTCTTTCTTCCCATCTCCCTAAGTGTTGAGGACTTCTGGAGAGCATGCCTCTGCCTTTGGTTGTCTAATGCAAACAAGGGACTATGGGACAAGGGAAGAGGATCTTTTCTGAAGAAATGCCAGTCAGAAAGGGATCCACAATCAGAGTCATCCCATGGTTTCCTCCCTTCTCTTTTGTCTCCCCAGATGCATGTGGCCACCACCCCTGGCCCCAAGTACCTTCAGATCCTCATAGGCATCTTGTCTTAGGTTAAGTTTTCATCTCTCCCTTTGATAAGCTGAGAGGAGTTGGCATTTTCCAGGAGAAGATTTTAGAGGAAACTGGGGGAATACCAATGGGAAGAAACAGGCTAAAAGGAAAACATGCCCTTTCTCAGAGAGACTCAGATCTGAATGCAAATGGTTTGGACTGGATTGTCTTACTGTTGTGGGAATCTGGCCTTCTGGGTCCTTTCCTGTATAATTATCTCTGGGAACTAAGGTTTGCAAGCCCCTTTTCAGTTCCCCATTGATCATCGTTCTCTTTTCCATCTCTACCAAGGTGTTGTGTTTGCTTTTCCTGATGGGCAATGGGACTCAGTAAAAAATGAGCCATCTTCAGGTAAAGAGAGATCTCAGATTTCCAAGGAAAGAGAGAAATGTAACAAACTGAATTCCATATTGTGGTAAAGGGTAAATGGGTGCTTTTCAATGCTCTAGTAATAGGAATTTGGGATCCCTGGCCACAGACTAATAATGGTGCATATAGGTCTAGACAGGCGGGGTTCCTGAAATTAGGCTCTTGTCCGTACTATGTATGAGTACATGATGTCTGATGCCTAGCCACCTTACTTGGCAGAACAGAAAAACACAGGGACCAAGGAGTCCACAATGTGGGTCATTCTCAAACCTTCTTCCAAGATACATTGGAATCCCCTGCTAGCAGAGATATTTCTGAGCACGAAAATGGCCCTCAAGTACAAGCTGCAGAAGGGAAGAGAAAAGGTAGTAGTAAACCTAGATATTCTAACCCAGATGACAATTTGTAATTCTAGTTTCAGGATTGAGAGTCTTTGAGAAAGTACATTGGAACAGGGATTGGTACACCTGGGTTTCAGGTCTGGTTCCTTATTTTCTCGCTTTATTTCTCTGGGTGTTGGTAGTCTCCAGTCCAATATGAAAAAGGCTGAACTAATTGATTTTTAAGTACTTTCAGTCAATGCTTCTCAAATTGTGTATGGTGAAGTTCTAGTTTTGTTTTTGTTTTACATACATTTGGTTGCAGACTAGTTCTTTCGTACAACACAATAAAAATAATTGCCAGAAAAGCAAACACATGCATAGATGTCACAGAAACACCAAACTGCTACAAACGTTTCTAAATATTCCTGTCAATATCTGTCCTTATCTTGTCACAGGCTGCAGCAACAGTTTTTGGGTCACACGTTGAATAGCATTGCTTAAAATTCCAGCTTTCTGAGTATAAGTTGTGAATCTGGCCAACATGAAGAAATCCCGTCTCTACTAAAATACAAAAAATTAGCCAGGTATGGTGGCGTGCGCTTGTGGTCCCAGCTACTCAGGAGGCTGAGGCAGGGGAGTCGCTTGAACCCGTGAGACAGAGGTTGCAGTGAGCTGAGATCATGCCACTACACTCCAGCCTGGAGACAGAGCAAGACTCAAAAAAAAAAAAAAAACCAAACAAACCAAAAATACCACACAAACAAACAAACAAAAAACCATAAAAGTACAATGCCTTGCAATTCACTTGCAAGAAAAATTGACATCAGTATAGTATATGTGAAAAAGACTAGGTTGGTCTGTGTATCTGTTTCAGTGGCTCAAGCCACACCTGGGATGTCCACTGAGTTCTGGACTAAAACAGTGTCATAAACTATTATAATACAATTTTTGTATAGATTTTTTTGTTTGTTTGTTTGTTTGAGACAGAATCTTGCTCTGTCACCCAGGCTGGAGTGCAGTGGCGTGATCTCGGCTCACTGCAACCTCCACCTCCTGGGTTCAGCATGGCCGGCTAATTTTGTACTTTTAGTAGAGACAGGATTTCACCATATTGGTTGGGCTGGTGCCGAACTCCTATCTCGAGCGATCTACCCACCTTGGCCTCCCAAAGTGCTGGGATTACAGGCATGAGCCACCATGCCCAGCCACTCCTTTCTTTTTGAAGTAGAGAAAACAAAACCAAATTCTATCTCCAGCTGGGCCTCTGCTACAAAATGGAATACATACTGTGTTCAAGGCACTGGGCTAAAACATTCACAGTCACTGTCTGATTTAATACTCACACAAGGCTATGAAGAAAATATGATTATTATCTCCATTTTACAGATGAACAAATTGAGCCTTAGAGAGGTTACAAAACTCGCACAGTTCAGAAAATGGAGGTTCTATGGTGCAAACACAGGCTCAGCTAACTTAAACATGCGTAATATAAGCATTATGCTGTATTATAATTCATAATTATATTTATGGATAACAATAGCTATCTACCAAAATTATGCTCTGTGGTACAATGGAATATTTGCCTTAAATTAGGTCACAGTGTGGCGGGAAAGACAAGTATGTAACAAAAGAGACTGGCAAAGATTGCTGGGAGAACAGAGAAAAGAGAACACCTAACTCTTCCTGGAGGGAATCAGAGAAAGTGCCACATAGGAGGAAACTCGTGAGCTAATCTTTGGGGAATTATAGGCATTAGCAAGGCAGAAAAGGCTGGTGGTCACTCCTGGCAGAGGAATGCAAAGGCAGGAAGGCTTAAGAGAATCTGGCACATTGCAGAACAGTACATTCTTTCCATAGTCAGAGTGTAAGATACAGAATTTTGGATACTGAACAGAGGAGAGATAAGAGACATGATGGGGATAAAAGGCAAAAGGCAAAACACGGAGAACTTTGCATGCTATGCTAAGGACTTTGGACTTTTCCCAAGCGCAGCAAAAAAAAAAAAAAAAACCATTGAAGGAGTGTCTGTAACATGATCACATTCGTGTTTTAGATAACTTTTGTAACTTAGATAAGAATGGACCAGAGGATTGTATAAGGCTAAGGTAGAAAAAAGCCTTGGGTAGAAAAATTTCAATAGTTCATGATACCATTTTTTTTCATAACTCAGTAGATATCCCAGGTGTGGCTTGAGCCACAGAAACAGATACACAGACCAACCTGGTCTTTTTCACATATTTCAGAGTTGAAGGTCTAGAACTACCCAGATCTCCTCAAGCCACTCTCTCATTCACTAATTTCTTACTTCGACAGACAGCAATTTGACATTCGTTTTCCGAGTGCTAAGATCAGACTTAGAGCAAACTCTTACCATTCAGTTTTTCCCAAGACAAACCCACATCCTCTAAACTAAGTCAGATTGATCAGGCTCTTCCCCCTAAGCTGTAGAGGTGTAAAGTTATCATTATGCATGTCTCTGTCTGTCCTCCACTCCCTAGCAGTTAGCTTTGTGGGTCCATCTGACTACCAGAATCCCACCAGGAACATCAGTCATACCGGTCTATGCAGGGTCCCTGCCTTCTAAATAATCACATGTGGTGTCAGAGTGCTGAGCTACCCTTAGGCCAAAGTTCTGCAGAGATTTCTGCAGAGGGACTGCACACTATGGTGGGAGAAGTGCTGAACAGGGTGAGAACTGCATTGACTGAAATATCTCAGTATCTTTCCTTAGCAGACCAATTTGCAGAAAGATAAAAATTCCTGTGTGGTTTGTAGAGACATTTGAAATACAACCCACATTGTATCCACAAAGGAAATTATTCATTTCAGGCTCACCCATCCAGACAAGATGAAAATTTTGTCTTCTTGCTTGCATAGATCATCTGGATTCTTCAATGTAAGAACAGGAACCAACACATCATACCAAAATGCTTTGTTTTTTTTTTTGCCATGCTTTTCTTTCCAGATTCTACATTGTTGTTATCTTCAATAGTCTCAATAACAAAAATTTATTTGAGGATCTATTGTGTGCAAAGCACTCAACAGGACACAGAAAAAAAAATGTGTGAAGAGCATTACTGTCCTTGAGATCAGTCAAATTGAGACAGAAAAAAAGGCTTATAAGAAAAAATAAATAACACATGGAATATATTATGTATTAAGTACAAGGTACAGGTAATGATTTCACATGAAGAAGAAATTCATCTGAATTGACAGGACAGGGAGGTATTAAATTATCAGACAGAACAATTCTGGAGTGGCTCACAGAAGAATAGTGTAAACACAAGGATTGGAAAATAATATTTAACATTCACACTACATTGCTAAACTGTTCTAGGCACTGTATACATCTTAATTTATTTTATTTCTCAGAACCTTATGAGATAAGTTCTAAATGATCTCTTATATTAAAGATGGCAGGAATACAGCACGGAGATTTAGTGACTTGCCCGACATCATATGGAGCTAAGAGGCTTTACTCTTCTTTTTTTTTTTTTTTTTTTTGAGGCGGAGTCTCGCTCTGCCGCCCAGGTTGGAGTGCAGTGGCCGTATATAACACAGCATAAAACATGTGAACAACAGGCAGGCTTCATCCAGGGGCAGTAGGAGAGAGTAGGGGTGGGCAATGGTATGTGTGGGGCAGATGGAAAGATCTGAAGGGAGCGGGGACATGTACAGAATTGCCCCCAAAACCCTGAAAGCCATTCACTTCTGAATTTTAAGAATCAGCTCATTTTATATTTAAAAACATAGGTAGTTTCAAAAGTCAGTACTCAAGTGGTATAATCTTCCATAATCACAGACTGCAGTAGTATTGGGATTCAAGGGGAAACTGGGGTAAGTGGTATTTTGTGTATCTACGAAAATGAATATTAACATGGCCTTCAATTGTTAAAATTTACTCATTAGTATTTCTCTAGAATTAGTACTTATAGAGCTGACTGACATTTGTGTGAACATCAATTTTAATTAAAAAACATTAATGAATGTTGTTTGGCCTCTTAATTTATCCCTCTCTCTGGAATTGTTTCGAGCAACTTCCTCTTTCTGCCAAAAGTCAGAGACAGTAAGCAGTGACATACTGAACAGGTCATTCCAATGCTCATCAGATGCCATCTGGGTGGACATGTGGAGTCAGCTCGCCTCCTCCCCGCTGTGGTCAAAGGACATTGCATCTGGTTTAAGGAGAGGAGAGAAGCGTAGAGGGATGTGGCAGAATGGTGATACTGTTGGCATTTTAGAAGGGAAATCTTCTGTAATCAAAGAATAAACCTCAGTTGAATTGACACTGTCTATTCTGGAACAAATTCACCGAAGTCTTTTCCACCCCAAAGCAGGTTAGGAAAACAATGATCTCATTTGAAGGGGCAGAGAATGGCTAGATGAAGACTTCATCAGACAAGGTTACTAAATAGGAAAAAATAAAATCAACATCTGAGTTTCATAAGTGCCTTAAAAGTTGCTGAGGGGAAATCCAATGACTCTCTCCTCTCCACTCTTCCTCTAGCTCTAATTCAAGCATCACACAAAATCCACACTCTTATTTTGAGATTTCGTTTTTTTCTATAGTTTTGTTCCTCTTCCCCTTCCTGAAGTTTTTAATATTTTGAAAACTTTTCTGTCATACAACATTCATTTTCACACCTTGACAGCTTATGTATTTCTGAGTCCTTTCAGTGAGCCCCGGTCTCCCAGACAAGCCTCACTTCAGGATAAAGTGGAGAGGCAGGTTCTTGCCAGGCCTGACATAAAATGTCTTTTTTCTTATTGGTTGAACAGAGCCTTTCTACATAGCCCCACAGTGCTATGGAGTCCAGGAAAGGCATGATCAAGGACAGGGCCAACCAGGAGGTATAAACAATGTTCCAGACTCCGTAGAGGAGACCCCTCTATGCAGCCTCAACTCCCCAGGACCAGAGAGGGAATGTGCCTTTCCCATCCTCTCTTTGTCTCTGAATAATAGGTGATATTTATTTAAGTTACTCATACTGAAGTCTCCATTTGTAATTATTCAGATGACTCTGGAAATAATTTTTAAAAACATAAAATTGTACAAAGTTCCCTGGTGGAAAAAAAGAAAACATATCAGGTACTTAATTGCTTAAAATAAATCTTTATTGAATGGATGAAAGCAATAACTTCCGGCATGCAGAGTGGAAACAGAAGCAGTGTGATTCTCAGGAGAAGTGAAGTGTCAAAGGAGGACCTGGAGATTGCAAGGGAAGGTACGTAGGAAGAGGGAGGGGTATTGTGGGGGAGCGGGGCATGGAGCGTGATTTGCTCCCTGGAAAGTCAGGGGTGACGGGTGTTTCTCATCCGGGCAGAGAAATAAACAAAAGGAGTCAGGATCTGTGGCTTCCTGAGTGGCAACAGGGCCAGACAAGACAGTTCAGACGGGACTAGAAAAGGAAGCAGAGGGGAAGCAATTGGCAAAAGTTTTCCAGTAGTCAGAGATGGTGACAAGCTGGTCCCAGACACCTGGATCCAAATACTTAGAGCAATAAGTTGAAAGGTAAATTGTAAACTAGACAGTGCTGATCCGTATCTAATTTACACTTTAGGTGTCCTCATGATTTTCTAGAAAAAAAATTATTATAAATTTTAATTCTCTTGGTTATTTTCCAGTTTTCTTCAATGCTTCTTGTTAAATTTTAATTTGAATCTCTTTTCCTAAATCCACCTTGTAAATGAGTCTTTATTTTGAGATAGTTTGTTTTTTTTCTTCCATTTATTTCCCAAATTTAATCAATACTCTTCATGTCTTCCTGGCTGGCTTTTGTTTGCTTATTTTTCAGTCCACTTGGGTTTTTGTTTTTCAATTTTTGATTCACCTCAAAGATGGGTAAGCAAGGCTTGAAACAGATGGGTATTTGTGGAAGCCACAGACAGGCAGAGAAAGGAGCATCTGCAAAGGTGCTGAGGCAGGAGCAAACCTATCTTATTTGAGCAAAATTAAGAAAACCTGCATGGCTGGATTAAAAGAGCAATGGGATTGTTTTTATTATGTGTCAGGCACTGTTTTAAGGGCTTTAAAAATATTAACTCATTTTGTCCTCAAAACAACATTACAAACAAGATATGATTTTTAGCCTCATTTCACCAATGAGGAAGTGAGGCACAGATCAGTTAAGTAATTTACTCAAAAACATACAGAAAATAGAGCCAGAGAATAATCTGGTTCCATCTTCTATCCTAGGAGGAGGAGGAAAAGAAAGAGGAGGAACTGGAGAGGAAACTGGAAGGGGAAGGAGAGGAAGAGGACAGGGAAGAACAGGACAGGTGAAAGGTAACCAGGTACCTCAGCAGGTAGGGTCTCACAGAGCATTTCTGGGACTCTCATTTTTCCTCTGAGTGAGATGGAACATCATGGGAGGATTTTAATCAAGGAAGTGACATAATTTGATTTATATTGGAAAAGGATCCCTCTGGCTGCTGGGTCGAAAATAGACTGTAAAAGAGAAAATGATGGAAGCAGGAAGACCAGCTAGAAAGCTATTAAAGTAACATAGGGTGTTGGATCAGCTGATATTCACTAATTCTGATTTTTCATGCAAAAAAACAAAAAACAAAAAACAAAAAACAAAAAACCTCATCTTTGTGTTTCTTTAAACATATTGGTAACTAATTCAAGCCTTTGTAAAACATTGTGACAGCCTATTAAAAGACATGTTGACAGACACCACTCCCTCCCCCGCAACACACACACATACATGCATCCTCTCTGCTCTTGCGTGCCTCCTTTCTCAAGGCTGTGTTGTTTTTCTGAGTGTGTCACAATGAATCAGCTGCTTAGTCATCTCTGGAGTGCGGGAGCTAGCGGAACAGCAAAGAGGCATTACAAATCCCATAGCGGCTTTCACTTCCTTAAGCAGTATTTATTCTGCTCTCCACCTCATCCTGCCCACACTGTTGGAGAGGCCCCATCCACTCTCTCTCCCTGCCTTTCTAGCCCTTATTCTCCCAAATACAGCCACAGAGGAGGTAAGAGAGACAATCCTGGTTGGTAGCAGACATTATCCTAGTATTGTTTTTCCTGCCCCTGGAGACCTGAGATACTGAGTTATAAATGCCCCCTTCACATTTGAAACTGTATTTTGCAAACCCTAGTAAGGCAGCTGTGCAAAGTTTGCAAGGAGGACAGAAGTGTGCAAACTTTTTTTTATCCCCTCCTTAATGAACTCATACAAATTGATGCAGATGAGCCTGCTAGCCACCAGTGGATATCTGATATCAATCTGAAAATTCTATGCCTGATTTCTGAGGTGTGCATGAGCTCTGGCCTTTGTTTTAATAACCAAGGGCTGAGATTCTCTTTGAGAGGAAGGTCCTCTCCCATTCTCCATGCAATTTTTATTTGTATAAATTTAAAGGGTATAAGCAAAATTTTGTTACATGCATGTATTGCATAGTGGTGAAGTCTTGGCTTTTACTGGTTTGTTACCTGAAAAATGTACTTTGTACTCAGTAAGTAATTTCTCGTAATCTCACCACCTTCTGTGCCCCCCACCCTTCCAAGTCTCTAGTGTCTATCATTCCACACTCTTTGCCCATGAGTACACATTATTTAGCTTCTACTTATAAGTGAAAACATGCAGTATTTGACTTTCTGTTTGTGAGTTGTTTCACTTAAGGCCATGGCCTTCAGTTCCATCCATGTCACTGCAAAACACATTATTACATTCTTTTTTATGGTTGAATACTATTCCATTGTGTATATATACCACATTTTCTTTATCCTATTATCCATTGACAGGACACTTAGGTTGACTCCATATCGTTGCTATTGGCCACACATTTTTTAGATGTGGTTACAATAGCAACACACTTGTCAGGTCAGCCTTGGGAAGACAGCAAGAACTTCTGTCAGGACATAGAAGCAAATTTATCTTCTTAGTAGGTGGCAAGAGAATTTCCTAAGGGAGAAATGGCTTTGATAGCGATGAGGTGGGTAAAAGACATGCCTTTGTCTTAAGTGAAGAAGGAAAGTAGATGGAAGACTGGGCCCACGCACCGCAGGGGAAATGTGAAGAGTGATGGGAGTCTGGCTGGAGAAGTGGTGGGAGGCTGAGAGAAATAGGTAGCTGCAGAATGTGGGGGATTGAGCAGTGCACTGGGAGATGTGACTCTTTCCCATGAATCTTCAGATCACCACTAAAATTACCAAAAATCGTTTGCTGTAAAAACTGGTGAAGGGCCTTGGTGTTAAGGTTGGCCTGGGGCAGAAACAGAGTCACCTGCACAAGTAAGGGAAAGGGTCAGGTCTAGTCTGAATTACTCAACACAAGCAGTTAAGTATTACACACAGAGTCAGGATGCAGTTGCAGGACAGGTACGGAGCCAGATCTAAACTATTTATCACTCCAGACTCAGTTCTGGGTGATTCTTTCTGTCCTTCATTCAGTCCTCCTCTCTGGCTCTCTGGAGGTCTCCTTCCTAGTCTAGTATTTCTAATTCAAGACAGCAAGCACAGTTTAACGATTAAAGGAGTGCTTTGTCTTACGTGAGGTAGTGAGTGATTTAAATCCTGACTTTGCCAGTTTTAGCAGTGAGTACTTGGTTAAGTCCATCTGTTTTCCAATTATGAAATGGTCTAATAGCGTTATCTATCTCACAGGGATGTTCTGAATGTTAAATAACAAACATATATAAAGTATTTAAAATTATGCCTAGTGCATGGCAATATTTTAGTAAATGTGCCTACTCTTTATTACTTAATACTAGGAGAAAAAAGGGAGTTTAGCCACAATACCAAAACTTCCTTTTCTGTTCACTGAATATATTTGTTTAAATTTCAATTTGTAGTCATAGTTTTATTTTTTAAATGTTTTGTTATTGAGGTATAATTGACATATAATAAACTATACATACTTAAAGTATCCATTTGATGAATTTTGAGGCTGTATCTGTATCTATCCATGAAATTATCACCACAATCAAGAGAGGGGAACATATATATCATCCCCCAAAATTTCCTTGGGCCCTATCTTAGTCTTTTCGGGCTGCTATAACAAAATATCATAAACTGGGTAGCTTATAAAAAACAGAAATGCATTCCTCACAGTTCTTGAGGCTGCACAAGATCAAGGCACTGGCAGATTCAGTGTCTGGTGACAGCTCTCTCTCTGCTTCAAAGGTGGAGCCTTCTTGTATGCCCATAAGGTGGAAGGGGCAAATGAGCTCCCGTGGGCTTATCTCATAAGGGGAACAATCTTCTTCATGAGGACTCCTCTCTCATGACCTCATCACCTCCCAAAAGGGCCCACCTCCTAATACTATCACCTTGGGGGGGCTGTTTGGGTTTCAGCATATAAATTTGGGGGGAACACAAACATTCAGACCGTAGCTATCCCCTTGGGAGTCCCTCCCTCCCAGTTTTCCACATCCCCCTTTACCCACTGCACTCCCAGCAAACTACCGATTTGCTTTTTGTCACTTTGATTCATTTGCATTTTCTAGAATTTTACATAAATACCATCATACTCCATTTTCTATTACCCAGGATAACTATTTCAGTATCCATCCATGTTGCTCTATGTCCCAATCATTCCTTTTATTGCTGAGTAAGTAATATTCCATTGAATGGATATCATACAATTTATCTATTCACCTGTAGATAGATATTTGAGTTGTTTCCAGACGTGGGCTACTACAAACAAAGTTGTTATGAGTATTTGTGTACAAGTATTCATGTGGACATAGGTTTTTATTTATCTCATGTAAATACCTAAGAGAAGTGGCTAAACCCTAGAGTAGATATATTTTTAATTTTTAAGAAGCTGCCAAACTATTTTCCAAAGTAGTTGTGTCGTTTTTACATCTCCGTAAGTAGTTCTTCCACATTTTCATCCACATCTTCATAACAAATTTAGCCATTCTAATAGGTGTGTAGTGTTATCTCATTGGGATTTTAATTTGCATTTTCCTGATGACTAACTATATTGAGCATCTTGGCATTTGCTTGCTTGTCATCTGAATATCTTCTTTAATGAAGAGAAGTATCTGTTCAAATATCTTGCCTAGTTTTAACAATTGGGTAGTTGGCTTTTATATTACTGACTTTTGTAAATTCTTTATATATTCTAGATACAAGTTCTTTTTCAAATACACACTTTACAAATATTTCATCCTAGCCTGTGGCTTGTCTTTTCATTCTCTTAACAGTGTTTCTGATGAGCAGAAAATTATACTTTTTATAAAGTACAGTTTATCTTTTTTTCTCTTTTATGGATAGTGCTTTTGATGTTGAGCAAAAGAAACTTTTGCCTAACAGGTACCAAAGATTTTCTCATACATCTCATCTAGAGGTTTTATAGTTTTGCCTTTACACTTGGGTCTATAATCCATCTTCATGTGTTTTTAATATGGTGTGAGACAGAGACCAAAGTTCTTTTTGTTTTGTTTTGCATAAATATATTCACTTATTTCAGTTTTTAAATTTTCGCTCATTTCAGTTTACTTTAGTTTCACAATTTTCACTTATTTCAGTTTTTTTTTTCAGTTTTTTAATTTGGCTAATTGTGTTCATTCTTTAAAATGTTAAGTCAGTACTACACTGCTGGAAAAAACACAATTTGGTCACAATATATTACCCTTTTTACATATTATTGGATTCGTATTGCTAAAATCTAGTTTAAAATTTTTGCATTTATATTCACGAGGGATATTATACTATAGTTTTCTCTTTCTTAATGTTTTTGTCTGGTTTTAACATCAGGGTAATAGCCTCATAGAATGGGTTGTAGCTACCCTTTTAATTCTTGGAAGCGTTTGAGAAGGATTGGTGCTAATTCTTCTTTAAACATTTCGTAGAATTCTCCAGTGAAGCCAAATGGTCTCACACTTTTCTTTGGGAGGTTTTTAATTACTGATTTAATCTTTTTGCTTGTTACAGATACATTCAAACTTTCTGTTTTTTCTTGAGTCTGTTTTGGTAGTTTTTGACCCACTGGTTATTCAAGAGTGTGTTGTTTCATTTCCATCTACTTGTGAATTTCCTAAATTCCTATCTGCTATTGATTTCTAATAAGTTATTGATTTCTAATAAGTTATTCCACTGTCATCAAAGAACATATTTCATTTGATTTTAATCACTTAATATTTACTGATCTAGATACACTCTTTAAGCCAGGCCTATATTAAGGTTGCCTCTAGCATCTGTCAAGCTTTACTCCTGATGAGTTGGAGTTTCCTTTGAAGCTAAGTAGTCTTGTGCAGGCTGCATGTCACCAGTGAGGACGGGGTTCAGCCTTCCTATCTGGGTTTCTTCATACTTAAGACCACAAATCATCTGTCTGGTATAATTTCAGGAATGCCCTTCTTACTCTAGTTGGTGGAGCCGAAAGGCATCCCAATCCTAGGCAGATTAGTATAGTAGGGCTGATATAAATGTAATGTTTATGCTTGTGAGGTTACTTTGCAAAAGCTATTTTACAAAATTCCAGTGAGTGCTAGGAAGATGTGGTTAGATTTCTGATGGCAGGGTTTTTTTTCATTACAGGTTTCATTTCCCCACCTGGCATCCAGCCAACATCCCTTTCACTGCTGAAATCAGAACAATAAACCATTCCCTTCCTCAGAGGTCTCAGCAGAATTCCCCCTCATAACAAGCTCATATTTCCTCACCTCTGCCAATTCCTTAGGATGTTTCAGGATGTTTTTTCCTTATTCTCTGAAGACCTTAGATACAAGGATTTATAAAAGAGTACATTCAAATATTCTCAGGCAAGTATGATTCAGAGCTCACTTTGGAGTTATTTATCTAAGGAAATATCTAAGCCAATGAGTTGAGACCTAAGTTTATACTGTACAAAGAGAAGAGAAGTAGAATAGGTAAATCGACACATAGATACATAGAATAGTCCACAGGTTCCTTTTTTTCACATGGCTGCGTGATCATGGTCAGGTCAAAGAATTCTTAGAGGTTTTTTCACTACTTAAAAATAGGAAAATTAAATAGAGGTTCTAAGTATACTGTGATATTCGCCACAAATAAAAATATCCCATTTTTCTTTCATTGCTTCTCTTTGGGAGCTGCCAACAGGCAAAGGGGGATGTCTTAGTTATAAGACTGTGTTTGATGCACAGCACATCCCTGACTCAATGAACTGAGAATACTAATTAAATATTTTCTTTAAAAAGTTTAACTTCAGGCCGGGCGCAGTGGCTCACGTCTGTAATCCCAGCATTTTGGAAGGCTGAGGCCGGTCATCACCTGAGGTCAGGAGTTTGAGACCAGCCTGGCCAACATGATGAAACCCCATCTCTACCAAAAATACAAAAATTAGCTGTGCATGATGGCAGGAGCCTTTAATCCCAGCTACTCAGGAGGCTGAGGCAGGAGAATTCCTTGAATCTGGGAGACAGAGGTTGCAGTGAGCTGAGATTGCACCTTTGCACTCCAGCCTGGGCAACAAGAGCACTTTGGGAGACTGAGGCAGGTGGATCACCTGAGGTTAGGAGTTTGAGACCAGCCTGACCAACATGGTGAAACCTTGTCTCTACTAAAAATACAAAAATTTAGCCAGGTGTGGTGGCGGGCGCCTGTAAACCCAGCTACTCAGGAGGTTGAGGAAGGAAAAGCGCTTGAACCGAAGAGGAGGAGGTTGCAGTGAGCCAAGATCGCACCACTGCACTCCAGCCTGGGTGACAGAGTGAGACTATCTCAAAAAACAAACAACAACAGCAACAACGAAACAAAATAAAACAAAAGTTTAACTTCGTATTAAATATCAAGTTAAGGGAATTAACATCTAGTTGCAAAAAGGAGTTAAATAACCTGGAACAGAAATTATAAAAACACAAATCTCTAAACCTACGTATGGACTACTGTTTATTACTAAATTCAGCTGTCACAAACGCCATTTAATTCAATGTAACTCTAGTTCGAACTGTAAGACATAAGAACAAACTTCACCCTGACTTCTTTCCTAGACACAGGAATTTTTTTTTTCTACCTGAGCTAAAAGGCTGAGGCATCTTGATTCCTTAGTGACTCTAAATAGCCCTAAGTAATAACTTTTAATAACGGTTTTCTTCCCTGATTGGCTAAACAGACAAATATGATAGGGACTCAAATTATATTTATAATTACGAAAACATTTATCCGTTTTCTCTTTTCCTTTACTGATACGATGTGTAGGCCCTAGATATTTTTATTAAAGCTGTCTTAGCACTTTGATTCTACCAGGGCCAGGCCTTTTTGCTTTCAGATTATTTAAAAACATATTTCAACTTAATAGAACAATGTTAAGCAAAGTTGTATAGTAGTTTTCTCACATATAGATTTGTGGGTTGTCTGCCGTGTAGCTTACTTAAAACAAATGTTTGCTACCAGGTTAGATGCCCCCGACCCCCAACCCTTCAGAGCCCACCTTTACTTAACGTATCCTGGAGGGTAAACATATTGCTAAAGAAAGTACAATACATTCTGAATCCAACTGAACATATTTTATTAACTCTTTGTGATTCATTCTTAGCAATGTTCCAGTGAGTCCACTGACTCATAAAACTGAGAATTTTTAAATTATTCGCCAAATATTCACTCTCCTCCTTTTCATTTATACCAGTAGTAGATGTAGGCCTTATCTTATATTCTCCATGAATATTTCTCACATACAGTTATAAGGGTGATCCTCCATAGTCCCATGGATTTACCTCTGATTTTGTGTCTTACCTGAGAACAAATCCTAATTTCCAATCCATTTGTCCTTGAGAGAGAAGACACAGCTTTCACATTGTCCTCTATGCACCTTTTTATTTCTGGGAGAAACACCATGCCGTCCTGTTTTCCATTTGTTTTAACACTTTGAGTGTTTGAACGAGTCTAGAGAGGTATATCCACCTCTGCTCCAATTGCCCGCCAGAATTATATCTCAGTGTTTAAAGTTCCTAGTGTACAAAGTTCCACCACTGAAAATTAAGTCCCAAGGGTGTAGGCTGTCTACCTCCAGGGATTTTCCTCTAAATGCAAGTATCCCAGGGAGGGGCGACCTAGTAAACAATAGTGTATCAGAAGGAGTTATTTATTTCTTATATGATGACTCAGGACATGTGGACAGAATTTGACAGGAGAGTGGGAAGAAAAAACAGAATTAGAGAGCGCTGGTCTAGCACAAAATCCTAAGAGGGAGATCAGATTTGTGGCTCCAGTTAAGAGCAGTTTTGGGGTACTCTAGATCCCCACCGGGAGAGGGAGGCAGACTGTGAGAGGAACACAGAGCCAGCATCAGGAACCAATGGCAAATATTGCCTATTTCACAATGATGGGCAGAGCCAGAGCCTGGTGAATGTGTATTTTAAAATCCCCCAAGTCAATTGGAAGATTATTCTGTCAGATGAGCCACTTGTGCTTCCAAACAATTCAATATGGCCAGTCACATGATGTGGGATGCTAGCAAAGTAATAGAAGCATCAGGATAAAACGAGAGTCAAGAGTCCTTAAATCCATCACACATTTCATAGGATCTTCTGTAGATTCCCATCTGGAAGCCCTGGAGTATCGCAGAAATATTTTCCAAAGTATTATGAAATTCCCACTAAGTAGGGTGGAATTATTTTGCCAGGCTTTTTTTTTTTTTTTTTAAAGCCATTTTCACTTGGGAAACCATGTCTGAAGATCATAGAGAAGAGTCAGGGGATACTTTTAACTTCAGACTAAATATGTATAACCTTGGAACCTACAGCATCCCACACAGGCTTTCAGATAGGCAGAGTGAGTAGATTTAGAAACACAAATCTGCATAAATAAACAGATACACATATATATACATTGTGGCTATATTCTATATAGGACAAGATAATTTACAGAACATATATCACTATAGATGCCATTTGGACTCCTAAACCGCTTTTGAGTGAAAACAAGCTATTCCTAACAAAACTGATCAAGAAAAAAGTAAAACTCTGTTTTTGTCTGTGACTAAGTCTGTGTAGGTCTTATAATCGTAAGCGCCAAAACGATCTCCTGTTCTTGAAGAAGGATCCATGCAGGTATCCCCAAGCCTAAATGACCAGAAGCTAAAGACTGAAAACCACAAGGAGGCAGACGGCATCTGGACACAGGCCCTCTACAATAAACAGACTCATACATTGCGCCCCACTCATCTCACCCTTCTAATTCTAGAGTCACTAATATGGCACCTGGTGTTCATAACAAAGCAACCTAGCACAGGGAGTGGAGAACGGATACAGCCAGTGTTGAACAGCTCCTGCTCTCTGTCTCTGCCTCGGCAACAGTTTTGGTCAGAGGAAGCTGAGCTCTAACCGGATGTCATTGTGAAGCATCATCTTTCACTGTCTCTCTCACTGTACAACTTTGAGAAGTCCTTAATCCAGCTCAGTCTCAGCCTCTTCATATACAAAACAAGATAATTGGCCCAGGTGGTCCTAATGTTTTTCTAAACTCTTTGAGTTGAAGATCTTAGCATAGGAAACAATCACCATGAACTTGCGATGTGAAATGTTGAATAATGGATATAAAATAGAGACTATTAAAATAGAAGGAAAAATAGTCATAAAGTGAAAAACTGTTTTTTTTGGTCACTTAAAATGGATTTTAGAGACACAAAATTAGACAAATTAATGACAAAGATATATTTTGCAACCCAAATGAGCTTAGCTAGCTAGCATCTCTTTCCACAGTAGCTAGTTATCTTTACTTTGCAACACTTCCATCTAGTTGAAATGGTCAACTCAGTTAGTAGTCAGTGATCTGAGAGAGAGAAAACTTTCCTGGGGGGATTATTGTTCTATGCCTATGGATTCATGGCTGTTTTGATACTTAACTTTAGTCAGATACCAAAGAACATCTGGTGTTTCATAAAATGTCACCTTCGAATAGAAATTTGGCAATCATGTGCTGAGTTCTGGAAAATGACATACTGTCTAACCAGAATCCATGGGTGGCCTCCTATAATACATCTGAAAAGAAAGCAACTTGGTCTAATTTGCCCAGAAACGCTGACTGTGGGCTCCACTCTAAGGTGACTTTTCTGAGCGGACACATTCTCCAGCACCATTTCTAGCATAACCAGTCCACAGATACCAGCTGGCACATGGAGTAGCCAGCCAGGTCAGGGAGGAAGTGGTAAAAACAAAGGGATAGAGGAATTCCAGAGACAGAGAGCATTAGTGCTGATTGAGCATCGTGGATTAGTTCTTGTCATTCAAATATAAAGCATGGTCAACTGCATCAAAGGAAAGAAATGACTGATGCTGTTTTATCTGTCTTTACATTCTCCCTTTTGTTCTGGGGAAAGTGTTTGGAGTTTCTTAAGCCCTGGAGCTAGACTGGAGCCCTTCAGCTTTGGACTCTACCAGTCATTATGAACACTTGGGGGCATTACTGATCCTCTCTGTGCCTTGATTGCCTCTTTTGTAAAATGGAAATAAAAATGCTCTCTATCTCATAGAGTTGCTTTGAGAATTTAAGGACTTAATATACATTAATTTTTAAGAAGATTAGTGCCCAACACAGAGTAAGCACCATGTAAGAATGTGTTATTATGGTAATCTTCAAAAGGGAGAATCAGTGGATAAGATTTTTAAAAGTTTTGATAGAGTGCTTGAAAGACGGTCAGATGTAGACTTTATTTCCTTGGAGCATTCTTAATCCTTTATCACCTGCACTTCATCTGATTCTTTCTGCCACCTGCTTCTTTATGGGGGAAAAAAAGAGGCAGAGGGTTCTCAGACTTGAAACAAATTATAACTGTTGCTAAGGTTCCCCTTCTTTTCCACCCTTGGGTCTGCTCAGCAAAGAAAGCAATTTGTAGGTCTGAAATTAACATTTTCCTTCTCCTACTGGGCTTCACTGGCTGAAACAATGTTAGAACTATCTCATGCTTCCCAGTGAAGATGGGCTTTGTCCTGCAAGCCAGACAGGCTTGCAGGCTATGTCTGACTAGGGATTGACAACAACTATGTCACTGCTGAGCCCCAAACCAAACAAAACTTTAGGGCTTTGGAGTTCAGACAATAGCTGAATTACAAGGGTACTGTCCCAGAAGGGACCGTGCTTATTTTTTGCAGACCTGGACAATAAAATGGCTGTGTCTTTCAAAATAATTGCCCAGGTCTTTGCTTTACTGAGGTGTGCCTTTCCCTTGACAACAGAGAATTTCCAACATGGGGAGAAAGCAGGTTCCCTATCATAATCTTCAGGATAGCTTGATTGACGATAATTTGCAATCTTTCGAATCTGCAGGACACCAGCAAGCAAGCACTGACTGCATGCTGGGAAAAAACATATTGGCCCAGAGAGGAGGAGGTTGTTTTGATTGGCAACTCAGCCAAACAGGGAGATCACTGCACATTCAGATGGTTGGAGGGTTTCTCAGAAATGCTGAGTAATGGCCAGAGGATATGCCATGGTCTGAGATAGATGCTTAGGCAAAGATAATGTCCCACAGGAGGCTAGTTGGTTTCAAGTAAAACAGGTCTAACAGCCCAGGACCAGCCCTAGGCTCCAAATGGTAAAGGGAGACTCATTGGCCCTCATAGCATTCTGAACACTCCAAAATCCCCTTCTGGGATGCTCATGATGTCCAGAGGGGAAAAAAGACTAATAAAACCAATTCTCATGAAGATATTAGGCCTGAATGTGACCCTTCATCCCTATTCTAGAGTTATTTAGTTTTGGAAAGAGAACTGTAAAAGAAAGTGATTAGTCATCTCCCAGGGTAAATTCCAAAAGTAGAATTCCAGGACGTGTGTAATCCATCATATTATCATCACCTATGTCACCACCTTCTTCTCACTCGCAAGGCTAATCCTGAAGCACTTTCCTGAACAAACAGTTCAATTCTGTAAACATTTAAGGGTGATAATGTGCAAGGATCTGTGATTCCAAATCAGTGGAATGCAGCACAGAAGTTAAGGGGCCTGGGGCAGGAGTTAGACATTGGATAAAATCCTAGCTTCACCTCTTACAGACTTTATGAGTTCCAACCTCTTGACTTTCAATTTACAAAACAGAACTGATAAACTTACCTCCTTATAAGGCTGCGGTGGGGATTTGGTAAGATGAAGGTTTTTGCACAGTGCCTGGTATATAGTAAGGGCTCAGTAGATGTTACTTGTATGCAGTATTAAGTAGAACCCAAGCACGTACAAGAGTAGGTTCTTTAAAGCTCAGTTGATGACTACCTCATTGACCACTGAAGTCCTAGCAGCTAGCACAGGATGAATACTCAATAAATATTTGTTAAGAGAATAAAGTTACAAGTTTTTTCCCTGTTTCATTTGCCCACCAGCCCATAACCTTCATCCCTTGCTTCCTCTATCACAAAGGAACTTCGATAGAGTCAGAGGAAAGAGTATCATGAGTAGGTGAAGTTGGCTATGCTAACAGGACGGGTCAAAACTAATAAACAGCAAGAGCCCAGTGGGAAGACTGCAGCCTAGAGGAACCAGACGTCTGGGAAGGTCACAACTAGGAACCAGGAAGGGGGAGAGACTGAATAAAAGGGCAGGTCCAGGGCATGCGGATTCTGTGTGCTTTTTTATTCCAAGGACTGGCTGTGCTGGGAATTGCAGCAAGCTGAATCCACCAAAGTTGAAACATAAAAGCTTCTTTCAAGTATTGCCAGGAACTGTGTATGACTCATTCCAGGTAGGATGTAAAAGACCATGCTCAATAACCAGACACATATGTATTTACTGTGCTCCACCCTTTTTCTCCCTGATTCCCTTCTCCCTCTCCTTCCAAGATTTCCTCCCATTTGCAGGTTTGATGGGAATGGAGAGGGCTGGGAATCTCTGCTTCTTTACAATCTGCTTTTATAAGCATCAGTCAAACCAAAGTGCTGTCCCCTCATTTCTGTGCAAATTAGATTCAGTTTTTGTTTCAATTAAATAAAATAAATGGTCTGCACTCAGATTGTCGAATGCAGAAAGATTGTTGATCACAAACTTATCAGCCATTATTCCTAGGTCTAAAGTTTCCCTCACTCTAGTCAACCTTTTTGATGTGCTGTGTTCTAACCTCTTCTTGCCAGGAATGTTCATCAAGGGGAATATTTCTAGCCTTGGGTTTTAAAGCCCTTAGTTCACCAGCTCACCACCTTATTGAGGAAGAGAAAGTATCGTATGGAAGTATGTTTTCAGTCTTGCAGACAG
>NW_012101302.1:363118-366114 GCF_000951045.1 Mandrillus leucophaeus | reverse complement strand
AGGCAAGTGACTAAATTAGACATAAAATATAAACTAGGTGCTGATGCCAGGAACAAATAGCATAAAATGTTAAAACTAAAGCCAGAATTCAAAGCAGGAGCACTGAGAACCATGGGTCAAATTTCAGAGGTAAATTAGCAAGGAATGGCCTTTTAACCACCAGAATATCTACCATTACTTGAATATTGACCATGGACCGGAAACTCTGCGTGATGCCTTACACACATCAAAACTCTGTGTGGGTTAGTCGCCATGATCCCTCATGTGCAGAGGAAGAAACTGAGGCTCAGAACTGGAATTTTTTTGGCCACACCACATTTTAGACCTAGGTGTGTATGACTGTAAGCCATCCTCTTCCCATGAGTCTCACTGCTACTGGATAAGCTTTTGGTGTTCTATGTCTGGTTACCTCTTCCTTTTTAAAAAAATAAAAACCAAACAAATAAAAACCTCTTTTATTTTAGATTCAGGGATATCCGTGCAGGTTTGTTATATAGATAAACTCGTGTCACAGGGGTTTGAGGTACAGATTATTTTGTCACCTAGGTACTAAGCCTAATACCCAGTAGGTATGATTTCTGCACCTCTCCATCCTCCCACCCTCCACCCTCTGGTGGACCCCAGAGTCTGTTGTTCCCCTCTTTGTGTCCATGTGTCCTCATAATTTAGCTCCCACTTATAAGACAGAACATACAATATTTGGTTTTCTGATCCTGTGTTAGTTTGCTAAGGATAATGGCCTTCAGCTCCATCCATGCCCCTGCAAAGGACATGGTCACATTCTTTTTTATAGCTGCATAGTATTCTAAGGCGTATATGTGCCACATTTTCTTCATTCAGTATATCATTAATGTGCATTTGGTTTGATTCCATATCTTTGCTATTGTGAATAGTGCCAAAATGAACATATGTGTGCATGTGTCTTTATAAAGGAATAATTTATATTCCTTTGGGTGTATACCCAGTAATGGGATTGTGATATCAAATGGTGTTTCTGTTTTTATGTCTTTGAGGAACTGCCACACTGTCTTCCACAATGGTTGAACTAATTTACACTCCCACTAATAGTGTATAGTGTCCCTTTTTCTCCCCAAACTCACCAGCATCTGTTATTTTTTTAATTTTTCATAATAGCTATTCTGACTGGTGTTGGCTGGTATCTCATTGAGGTTTTGATTGGCATTTCTCTAACGATCAGTGATATTGAGCTTTTTTTTTCACATGATTGTTGGCTGCATGTATGTATTCTTTTGAAAAGTGTCTGTTCATGTCCTTTGCCTACTTCTTAATGGGGTCTTTTTTCTCTTACAAATTTCTTTAAGTTCCTTATAAATGGTAAATATTAGACCTTTGTCAGATGCATACTTTGCAAAAATTTTCTCCTACAATGTAGGTTGCCCGTTTACCCTGTTGATTGTTTCTTTTGTTGTGTAGAAACTCTTTAGTTAAATTAGATCCCCTTGGTCAATTTTTGCTTTTGTTGCAATTGCTTTGGACATCTTTGTCAGGAAATCTTTGCCAGTTCCAATGTCCTGAATGGTACTGCCTAGGTTGTCTTTCAGGGTTTTTATAGCTTTAGGTTTTACATTTAAGTCTTTAATCCATCTTGAGTTAATTTTTGTATATGCTGTAGGGAAGAGATCCACTTTTAATCTTTCACATATGGCTAGCCAGTTATCCCAGGACCTTTTATTGAATAGGGAATCCTTTCCGTGTTGCTTATTTTTGTCAGGTTTGTTGAAGATTACATGGTTGTATGTGTGCAGTCTTATTTCTGGGTTCTCTATTCAGTTGCACTGGTTTATGTGTCTGTTCTTGTACCAGTACCACGCTGTTTTGGTTGCTGTAGCCCTATAACATAGTTTAAAGTCAGATAGTGTCATGCCTCCAGTTTTGTTCTTTTGCTAGGATTGCTTTGGCTGTTCAGGCTCTTTTTTGGTTTCATATGAATTTTACAATAGTTTTCCCTAGTTTGTGAAGAAAGTCAATAGTGGTTTAATAGGAGTAGTACTGAATCCGTAAATTGTTTTGGGCAGTATGGCCATTTTAATGATATTGATTCTTCCTATCCATGGGCATGGAATGTTTTCCATTTGTTTGTGTCTCTCTGATTTCTTTGAGCAGTGGTTTGTAGTTCTCCTTGTAGAGATATTTCACCTCCCTAGTTAGCTGTATTTCTAGGTATTTTATTGTTCTGTGGCAATTGTGAATGGGAGTTTGTTCCTGATTTGGCTCTCATCTTAACTGTTGGTGTCTACAAATGCTAGTGATTTTTGCACATTGATTTTGTATCCTGAAGCTTTGTCAAAGTTGTTTATCTGCTTAAAAAGCTTTGGGAAAGCAATTGAGAGATCATCATCGCAGACGGGAGGCAGGACTAGATTGCAGCTTTGACTCAGATGGACAGAGAAGCATGTAGAGGTTTGCGTCATGAATTTTAGCTTCAGAATGACTGAAGAACAAACCAGGAATCCCGAGAGGACCCACAGACCCTCTGAAGGAAGTGAACTGCTCCTGCAGGACCCGGGAGACACCTCAAATACTATGAGTGCCCAAATTGTGGAAATGGGAAAGGGAGATCCTCTGATCCCGAACACACTCCCCGCTACTGGGGAAACTGAAGTTCTCTTTTGCAGGAGAAGTTTCTGACTTTAGCTGGAATGGAGTCAATTTAGAGACGCAAGCAAAATACAGGAGTAAAAGAAGCAGTGAGAAAGGCCCTGGGAGCTCAATGGGTCCCCAAGCAAGCCATTCCTGCCCGGCATCACAGGGATCCTTTCGGAGGGTGACCAGAGGAGAAGGGAGTAAAACTACACAGGGAGAAGCAAATCCCTAGCTGAACTTTGTAACAATTTGAACTGGGGTCAGAAGCCTCCTGGCCAGAACTGGAGGGAGGGCGCAAATTCGGTATGCAGGCTCCACAGGCTGGGGAAGAAGGAAGCCCTTTTCTTTTGCAGCTGGGAGGCGGGTACCCTGGAGCAAGTTCTCCAGCCTTC
>NW_012101302.1:355814-358133 GCF_000951045.1 Mandrillus leucophaeus | reverse complement strand
AACTTATCAGCCATTATTCCTAGGTCTAAAGTTTCCCTCACTCTAGTCAACCTTTTTGATGTGCTGTGTTCTAACCTCTTCTTGCCAGGAATGTTCATCAAGGGGAATATTTCTAGCCTTGGGTTTTAAAGCCCTTAGTTCACCAGCTCACCACCTTATTGAGGAAGAGAAAGTATCGTATGGAAGTATGTTTTCAGTCTTGCAGACAGGGGTTGGAGATTGCAAGGCCAACCTGAAATAGGTGTGGTTTTTTGTTTTGTTTTCAGCTAAAATTGCTTGTTGGTATTGGCAGGAGGCTTAGTAGAAAAGGAGGGGAGAATGTGTCCCTGGCAGTTTTTAAATCCACAAAAAGCCAGCATTTTCTTTGCAAGCAGGTGGGCTCCTGCCCACAGTAGGCAAGCAGTTTATTCTTTGTCTGCAGCAACTCGCCATGCTTCAAAAGACTCCTTCGATGCTGATTCCCCATTAGGTTCAAGCGCTGTGACCTACAGCAGTTTTACTACTACATCAGCGTTGAGAATAGACAGCAATATAGACATCAAAAGAAAGACCCTTGGCTTATTTTTACACCCTATTGCTCAGCCTTTGTTGTTACTGCATTAGTGATATTTCTGCTTTCATTTTGTGGCTCTCTACTTCTATAGCTATTCTTTCTTCAGCTCTTTAAGTAAACATTATTCATACTTCCCTTTCCTACTTTTTAAAAATCCTAATTGTCCCAGCTCAGTAGTAGCCTTGCCAGACACAGGCCTAGTGGACCAGGCACCAAAGCTAGGAATGCAGGGCAAGCTGAATCCAGAGGTCACAGAGGCACAGGAAAATGCCAGGACACAAAGGCCCCAGTGCAGGTTGCACAGGACAGGCAAGTGACTAAATTAGACATAAAATATAAACTAGGTGCTGATGCCAGGAACAAATAGCATAAAATGTTAAAACTAAAGCCAGAATTCAAAGCAGGAGCACTGAGAACCATGGGTCAAATTTCAGAGGTAAATTAGCAAGGAATGGCCTTTTAACCACCAGAATATCTACCATTACTTGAATATTGACCATGGACCGGAAACTCTGCGTGATGCCTTACACACATCAAAACTCTGTGTGGGTTAGTCGCCATGATCCCTCATGTGCAGAGGAAGAAACTGAGGCTCAGAACTGGAATTTTTTTGGCCACACCACATTTTAGACCTAGGTGTGTATGACTGTAAGCCATCCTCTTCCCATGAGTCTCACTGCTACTGGATAAGCTTTTGGTGTTCTATGTCTGGTTACCTCTTCCTTTTTAAAAAAATAAAAACCAAACAAATAAAAACCTCTTTTATTTTAGATTCAGGGATATCCGTGCAGGTTTGTGATATAGATAAACTCGTGTCACAGGGGTTTGAGGTACAGATTATTTTGTCACCTAGGTACTAAGCCTAATACCCAGTAGGTATTATTTCTGCACCTCTCCATCCTCCCACCCTCCACCCTCTGGTGGACCCCAGAGTCTGTTGTTCCCCTCTTTGTGTCCATGTGTTCTCATAATTTAGCTCCCACTTATAAGAGAGAACATACAATATTTGGTTTTCTGATCCTGTGTTAGTTTGCTAAGGATAATGGCCTTCAGCTCCATCCATGCCCCTGCAAAGGACATGGTCACATTCTTTTTTATAGCTGCATAGTATTCTAAGGCGTATATGTGCCACATTTTCTTCATTCAGTATATCATTAATGTGCATTTGGGTTGATTCCATATCTTTGCTATTGTGAATAGTGCCAAAATGAACATATGTGTGCATATGTCTTTATAAAGGAATAATTTATATTCCTTTGGGTGTATACCCAGTAATGGGATTGTGGGATCAAATGGTGTTTCTGTTTTTATGTCTTTGAGGAATTGCCACACTGTCTTCCACAATGGTTGAACTAATTTACACTCCCACTAATAGTGTATAGTGTCCCTTTTTCTCCCCAAACTCACCAGCATCTGTTATTTTTTTAATTTTTCATAATAGCTATTCTGACTGGTGTTGGCTGGTATCTCATTGAGGTTTTGATTGGCATTTCTCTAACGATCAGTGATATTGAGCTTTTTTTTTCACATGATTGTTGGCTGCATGTATGTCTTCTTTTGAAAACTGTCTGTTCATGTCCTTTGCCTACTTCTTAATGGGGTCTTTTTTTTCTTACAAATTTCTTTAAGTTCCTTATAAATGGTAAATATTAGACCTTTGTCAGATGCATACTTTGCAAAAATTTTCTCCTACAATGTAGGTTGCCCGTTTACCCTGTTGATTGTTTCTTTTGTTGTGTAGAAACTCTTTAGTTAAATTAGATCCC